>NW_027442269.1:0-150668 GCF_048569485.1 Anomaloglossus baeobatrachus
AGAGACACAGTAATAAATCTCACTACAGACATTTCCAGAGTCCTCACCTCTCCAGTTCTGTCCATCTGTTATTCCCATAGATAAGAATGATGTAATGTGACGTCATCAGAATCTCTCACCTCTCCAGTAAGCCGGAAGAGGATCTCTAGGGTGAGGTGTAATATCCTCTCCGCCATCTTGTCCCTGGCCATATCCATCCTGGACAGGAAATTTTCTGAAAACAGAATAATATCACTGAAAGGATCTGATATTATAAGGACCTGAATGGGAAGGAGATGAGCCCATATGTAAAATTAATGGAGATAATAATGGAGGGAAGATATCATTTGGGTAGGAAAAAAAATTTCAACATGAAATGAAGTTGCAAAACTGACCCATAAAAGTATTGCACCTAAAATGGTATCAATGAAAACGTCAGCTCATCAAGCAAAAAACAAGTCCACATTCAACTCCGATGTCGGAAAATGGAGACAGAGACACAAACCGATTTTTTAATGTTTTTTTTTTTTACAAAAGTCTGATTTTTATTCACTAGAGATGAGTGAACCTGGAGTTCGGTGTTTGGTACAAACTCAGACTTCTCCAAGATAGTAAATTTCAGGTTTGGAGTTCGGGGGCTTCACGTATGGAAACCACTCTGTGATCAGATGTATTGTGCTCCAAAAAATAAAACTGAAAAAACCCGCCCTCCCCCGGAAGTGATCTGTTTATGGCTGCATGTGGGCGGAGACCCGAACTGCCAATCAGTGACTTCAAATAAAGTCCAGGTCAAGTCCAAGTCCAGAACCGATCTTTACAAATGTTCAGCTGGACCAGCAGAAGCCGAACGTCCACGGGTCCGCTCATCTCTAGTCACCACTGAGATAATAAGAAATGTGGAAGTCTGATATTGCCGTAATCACACTGACCTGGAGAATCACGCTGACCGCTCACTTCCAGCACATCGTGAATGGCATAAAAACAATTAAAAAAAAGATGGATTTTTTTTTCACCAATTCACCGCACTTTGAATTTTTACTTAATTTCCAGTAGATTTTATGGTAAAATTAAAAACTAAGTCATTTAAAGAAAAAAAACAAAACAAAAAAAATCCTTCATAGTTTACAATGCGCCCATTGTATCGTTGGTAGGGATGAGCGAATGTATTCGCCACTATTCGGTATCTGACGAATAACAAGCTATTCGCGACATTCGGTATCCGACGAATAAAACAACATCCGCTCCGATACTTTCATTTTCATTTCTGACTTGCTGGCGCCTGTTTTCCAGCCAATGAACACATCTGATGTTGTTTAACCTCACCCTTGTTGTGGTGTTACTTTGACCCCCTTGCCTATCAGGTCGTCACAAGGGTGCCGTGCAATCTGCCCTTCTGCATGGTACCCGCTCCTCCTTGGTTACGGGTCCTGTCCATTTGGTGTTGCTAACAACAGGTATACACAAATCCTGGGGAACACTCTGCACCACACCCACCAAACACCCATTGGGCAGCCTGAGGGGAATAGGGCCACCCAGATGGAGGGATGGTAGAAGGAGGGCCAGAAGTGTCAGTTAGTGTGGAGAGAGTTGAAGTTCAGCCGTGACAGTGAGAGGTCACGCTGCGGAGCTGGGCTCCTGCACCTGTCTCAGGTGCCAGACGTTGGCCTGGCAAGAAGGAGCTGGAACCCCGGTCACAGGGCGTAGTGGCAAGGGGCATGGTACTGCCAAAGAGGCCTTGTACTACAACCGGGCAGGGGCCAGGGCACGACGCGGTACGCGGACCCTAGGCTGGGAAGTAGCTTCACGCAGCCCAGTAATTCACCCGACGAGGACGGAGTCTTCACTTCCTTTTGGTATTCGATCATCCCTAATCATTGGCCTTTACTCTCCCCCCCCCTCCTCCTTTATGTCATTCTGTAGCACTAAATTCAAATTTTCAGAGGGGCTGCAGGTGTCAAGAACCCGGACTTTGGTGAGGGCCCTGAGGTGGCCCAGTAACGTACATTTTGGAGGGACTGCTCTTACTTATACATTTGGGCGGTGCCTCCCTCAATGAGACTCAGATAGTGGAATACATATTCCATAGCAGTTTACAATGCGCCCATTGTAGCATTGGGCTTTACCCTCCTCCTCCTCAAATTTCCAAGTCTGGAATGTAAACGTGTGTGTAAACCAGAAGAGCGACTGCAGATTCTATCTTGAATGGCAGACAATAAGGCCTCTTCACATTTCTCAAGCAGCAACAAATTTTCTACGACCACATAGTCTACTGTGAATAAACAGAAGGCTGGTCCTTCAAATCCTCAACCTGGTCCTCATTCCTTCCCCCTCATCATTAGTTACAGGAGACATATGACCCCAAGCTTGGCCACTCTGTGGATCTTTTTTGTATGTATCCTTTGGTTGGCTCTGGCCTCTCACCGTGCAGCATTGAAGAGGGATGAGAGGAGGTGGTGTGAGTTGAGTATTTTAGAACCTACGGCCAGAAGAAAGCCACTTTGAGGAACCTGATTTACTGTTTCCAGAGGTGGAGACTGATGATGATGAGACACAGTTGCCATCAGAGCAGCCTACAATCTCAACTGCGAAGGAGGATGAGATAGAAGACGAGGTGGTCCATGATGAGTCTACTGATCTGACCTGTACCGTTGACATGCATAGCCACCACAGCAACACAGAGGAAAATGGATATGTAGCACCAACACAGGCACTGAGGGGTAGTGGTTTGCCCAGAGTGAGAACTGGGTCAACTGTTCCGAAGAGCACCCCCACTGTGGTCCAAGTCAGGGAAAGAGGGCGTTCAGCCGCTGTCTGGACGTTTTTTCTGAAAGTCCTTCAGAGAAAAAAATTGTAATCTGTAGCATCTGCCATACCAAGTTGAGCAGAGCACAGGTCAAACGTAACCGGACCACCACTAGTATGTGGAACCACATAGCAGCGAAGCACCCCAGAAAATACAATAATTATAGCAAAAACAACCCTGCTCATGAGAGCTTACATCTACATGAGGTGGTGGGGAGGTGGGACAAGGTACGGGTGCTCATTTCCAATGACAATCCAGCTATCTCAAAGATATGGCGGATAGATAAAGGCTGCCTGAACCAGTCAGCCATTCTTTGAGATGCTTTTCGGTGCGGTGGAGTTTGATGGAGAGTTATGTTGTGAGAAGTTGTGGATAGACTGAATTTAATTTGATTAGGGAGTGTGATAGGCCACCCTAAAGAGCTGTGTTTTAGGGAACGTCTGAAGCTGAGTAAGTTGTGGTTCGTCTTGGTTTCTTGGGTCAGAGCATTCCAGAGGATTGGTGCAGCTCGGGAGAAGTCTTGGATCCGGAAGTGAGAGGTTTGGCTTAGTGTGGATGTTAGTCGAACGTCGTTTGCAGAGTGTAGAGAATGGACAGGGTGATAGACAGAGATGAGGGTGGAGATGTAGGGGAGGTGCCGCACTGTGGAGAACTTTGTGGGTGAGAACAAACAATTTGAATTGTATCCTGTGATATATTGGCAGCCAGTGCAATGAGTGGCACAGAGCAGAAGCATCCGCGTAATGGATAGCCAGGTAGGTGACCCTGGCTGCCGCATGAAGGATGGACTGTAAAAGGAGAGAGTCTAGTTAGGGGAAGACTAATTAATAGAGAATTGCAGTATTCAAGGCAGGAGTGGATCAGGGCCACAGTGAGGGTTTTTGTAGTCTCCATGGTAAGAAAGGGGCTGATTTTAGAGATGTTCTTGAGGTGCAAGCGAGAGGAGCGGGCAAGAGATTGTATACAGGAGGTGAAGGAAAGATTGGTGTCGAGCATAATCCCCAGACAGCGAACCTGCTGCCTAGGAGTTATCGTGGCACCACACACAGAGAGGGAGATCTCAGGTTTAGGGAGGTTAGAAGATGTAGAGAATAGAAGTAGTTCAGTTTTGGAAAGGTTAAGTTTCAATTATAGAGCAGAGAAGATGTTGGCAACTGCAGACAGACAGTAGGTGGGCAGAACACCAGGGTACCAAATTTATGTCTCCGGGTCAAACCACTGCCATGTCACCTGTGCTACGTCCTTCACAATCTGCTGCCCAGGAAACAGACTCTCATGCATCCTGCCCACAACCTGTGATTGCACTAACACAGCAAACATCAACTACATCCACTTCCTTTTCCCAGCGAAGTGTCCAGTTGTCCATGCCTAAGAACTTGGAAAGGAAGCGTAAATACACAGCCACGCACCCACAGGCATAAAACCTAAACTCACACATTGCCAAATTGCTAGCCATGGAGATGTAGCCATTTAGGCTTGTGGGAACACAGTGTTTCCATGATCTCTAGGCTATGGCTGCCCCATGATACAGTGTTCCCATCCGCCACTATTTTGCCTGGTGTGCCGTCCCCGCGTTACACAAGCATGTGTTAAACAATCTCAACTGTGCTCTGACCAACACCATAACTGGGAAGGTTCACCTAACAACAGGTACGTGGACAATTTGTTGTGGACAGGGATGATGCATATCTGTCACGGCACAGTGGGTGCACCTGGTGGAGGCTGAGACAAAGTCGCAAATCGTTAACATCACGCATCCTACCCATGCCAAGAATAGCGGGCTCAACTTCTATCTGGATTTCCGCCTCATCATATGCCACTTTATGTCTCCCCTCCTCCTCCTCCTGATCCTCTACTGAATTACCCTCCCCATCACTGCCAAGCAGGGAGCTGTGCAGCAACGCATCGGCAAAGTGGCAACACACTCTGCTGAAGCTGATCTGTTTAGATCAGAAACCACACACTGCAGCAGAGCTGTGACAAGGTGTAAAAGAACAAACCGATCAGTAGCTCTCCCTGCTGCACCTCCAACCTGGTCTGGTCATCTGTGATATTGGACGTAATCTGGTGGCGGCTTTAAAGGTCGGCAAGCTGGTACACGTGCCATGCATGACTTACGTGCTGAACCTAGTTGTTCAGAAATTTCTCACAACATACCCTGACTTGCTGTACTTACTTGAGAAGGTAAAAAACAAAAAGTTAGCTGGAGTATGAGTTATGAGTATGAGAATGACATGCAACTTGTAAGCTCATATTCACTTGAGAAGGTGTGCTGTATTAGTGCCCATTTCCGCCATTCCTCTACCACTGCTGCTGGTTTTACAGCGCTGCAAAAGCGCTTGAATTTGCCATTTGCGACCTGCCCACATGGTGGAACTCTACATATCATATGTTGGTGATGATTGGTGAGCAGCAGAGGGCATTAGCTTAATACCAGCTTCAACATGCCCATCAGACTGACAGTCAGCCACCACACAACTGTTGAGTGTGTGTGGATCGCTGACATTTGTGAGGTTCTTGAGAACTTTGAGTACAGCACCAAGTTCATGAGCGGTGATCAGGCTATTATCAGCTTAACCATCCCGCTGCTGTGTCTGTTGAAACAATCACTGCATAATCTCAGATAGGAAGCTTTGAGTGCCCAGCATGTGGCTATGGAGCCAGATTTCCCAATGGGTGACACTAGCCAGCCCTGCCAATTTTTTGAGGCAACATTGGGTGATGATGAAGAGGATGAGGAGGGAGGGGACTTGTTTTTCTGTGCTACCGAGGTGACTCCCAATGCTACTCAGGGAACTCTCAACCCCAGCTTCATGTCTGTCTAGCATGGATGGGCTGGATAGGAGGAGGTGAGTCAACGTGAAGAGAGGATGAGTATTGTTCCTCCTGGTTGGGACACAGAATCTTTGCCTATTTGCAGCTTGGCCACATGGCACAGTTTATGTGTAAGCGTTTGGCGCAAGACCCACGCATGATACACATTTAATCCTACAACCTATACTGGTTGGCCACCATTCTGGACCCAAGGTACAAGGAGAAATTTCCTTCTCTCCTTTTGGAGTCAGCAAAGGGTTGCACAATGGAAGCCTTCAAGGGGGTCATTGTAGGTCAGTTGCTGAAAACATCACCCTCAGACAACGCTGGCAGTAGAGTTACCGGCTCTTTCAAACACCAAAGATTAATGGGGAGAGACACCAACACCAGGTCCAACAGAAGTGGGAGAAAAATGTGCACAAACTGGGTCATTTTCAATAAACCAGGACATCAGCAAGGGTTATCTGTGCCTGTAACAATGCCACATAGTGGTGGGAACTGTAATTGTTTCATTTCATTAGGGAATTGTTGTTTGTCTGTGATACTGTTAAAAAAGCAAAAAAAAAAAGTTTGTCGTGGGATTTAATCAGTAGTATTAGTCACACCTGTTTCTAGAACCTTCTGGCAGCTTCTGGAAGTTCTTGTAGAACTATATAAACCAGCCAGAGCAAGCGAGGTGCTGAAGTAAAGTGTGCGGGGATTGAAGATAAGTGTGGTATAGTTTAAACACAATTACATAGTTTGACACAAGAACATAGTTTGAATTTATCCTTATACGTTTCCCATTGTTTTTTTTTTTTTAATGTTTTTCAACTTTAACGTTTATCCCCATTTAATAGCGGCTCCATGGACAATGTCGGATGTATGCATGCCTTGAGCAGCCGTTTGAGGGTGAATATGTCTGAACTCGATGCAAGCATGTTGCGTATTTGGAATCCATGGTAACTGATCTAAATAAGCAGCTTGCAACACTCAGGGGCATTGCAAACCTGGAGAGGAGTTTAGAGCTCACTGAGCTTTCTCTGGCTGGGGCCAGTGATATGGAGGAGGATGGAGGTGGAGAAGATCAGGACCCAGAGGTAGGTAGTTCGGTAACAGTTAGAAGAAGAGGTAGGGGGAAAAGTGTCAGGGAGCCTAGTCCTGACCTGGCGCAACCTAGTAAATATGCCTGTTTGGCTGATATTAGGAATGAAGGGCCAGGACTAGGGTCACTACAGCAGGACATTGCTCCTAGCAACCAGGAAAACAACTGCTGTAGGAAGGAAGGAAATAGAAGTGAAGCAAAGCCCAGACAGATGTTGGTGGTAGGGGACTCTATAATTAGGCGGACAGACAGGGTCATCTGTCACCGAGAACGTGAATGCCGAACAGTGTGTTGTCTGCCGGGTACTCGGGTTCGGCATATTGCGGATCAGATAGACAGATTGCTGGGTGGGGCTGGGGAAACCCCAGTGGTCATGGTGCACATTGGTACTAATGACAAAGTTAGAGGCAGGTGGAAGGTCCTTAAAAATGATTACAGGGAACTAGGAGAGAAGCTGAAGTCCAGGACCTCCAAGGTGGTGTTTTCAGAAATACTACCTGTGCCACGAGCGTCACTAGAAAGACAGCGGGAGCTTAGGGAGATAAACACGTGGCTTAGAAATTGGTGCAGGAAGGAAGGGTTCGGGTTCATGCAGAACTGGGCTGACTTCTCAGTCGGCTACAGGCTCTACAGTAGGAACGGGCTGCACCTCAATGGGGAAGGTGAAGCTGTGCTGGGGGAGAAAATGGTCAGAAGGATGGAGGAGCTTTTAAACTAGGATCTGGGGGGAGGGAGGGAAGTGGAGCAAAAAAGGGGATAGATAGAGCAGATAGAGACAGGGAGACGTTAGGGGTCAATGAAGGATTAGGGGGGGGTGGGACATGCAAGGAACGTAGGGAGGCTAGGAGTAATAAAGGTGTTAATAGGATTAAATGTCTACTGGCAAATGCAAGAAGTCTTGCAAACAAAATGAATTAATTGGAGACTCTTATGTCAACCATGGATTATGATGTGGTGGGCATTACGGAAACCTGGCAGGATGAAAGCCATGACTGGGTGACAAACATACAGGGTTATAGTACATTTAGGAGGGACAGGAAAGACAAAAAAGGTTGTGGGGTGTGTATATTTATCAAATCTATCCTAAAACCTGTGTTGAATGATGACATTGCGGGAAACTGCAACAATGTAGCTTCAGTATGGGAAAATGTACATGGGGAGGGTAATAATGGAAAAATGCTAATTGGAGTTTGCTATAAGCCTCCTAGCATACCTGAACAAATAGAGGGTGAAATGCTGGAACAAATTGAAAAGGCAGCTAATAATAATAATAATAATCGGGTTCTTATTATGGGGGATTTCAACTATCCAGACATTCAGTGGGACATAGAATCTTCTGGTTGTGCTAAAAGCTGTAAATTCTTATCTACCATTCAAGACCATTTCCTCTCTCAGATGGTAGATGAACCGACCAGGGGAGATAATTTACTAGATCTGGTCCTGTCAAATAGACCGGAGACAATTTCAGATGTACAGGTCTGGGAGCACTTGGGCACCAGTGATCATAATATGGTAAGCTTCAAAGTAATATTCAATAGAACATTTCAAAGGGGAAATGCTAAAACCTGGAATTTTAGGAAAGCTGATTTCAACAAATTAAGGGAAGAGCTTAAATGTGTAGATTGGGACAAAGTCATGGTAACTGGGTATACTGAACATAAATGGGGTAAGTTTAAGGATATACTGCTAGAGTCCTGTAAAAAACGTATACCCTCTGGTAATAAAATGTCCCGGAATAAAAAGAAACCACTATGGATAAATAAGACTGTACAAAGTATAATAAAACAAAAACAAAGGGCGTTTATAATCTTGAAGGCTGAGAATACAGAAATAGCATTTCAGGAGTATAAAGATATCAATAGGAAATGCAAAAAAGAAATCAAACAAGCAAAACTAGCTACTGAAACAAAAATCGCCAATGACATTAAATAAATCCCAAAATCTTTTATAAATACATTAATGCCAAAAGGAAAACAAAGGATAGTATTGGCCCCTTAAAATATAATAACAAGTTAGTTATAGAGGACAAACAAAAGACTGAGATATTAAATAGGCATTTCTCATCTGTGTTCACCAAGGAACTGACTGTACCAGGGATCATTCAACAAGTGAAAAATCAAAGTTCCCCACCAGATATAATTAATTTAACACAAGAAGAAGTACGCCTACGTCTGAGTAAATTAAACATTGACAAATCCCCAGGGCCAGATGGCATTCATCCACGAATATTGAGGGAATTGAGCTCCGTAATTGACAGACCGCTGTATCTCATCTTTTTAGACTTGTAACAGGGTTGGTGCCTCAGGATTGGAGGATTGCTGATGTGGTACCGATATTTAAGAAAGGTAAGAGGGTAGATTCTGGCAACTACCATCCAGTAAGCCTGACATCAGTAGTATGCAAAGTTTTTGAGGGCATTTTAAGGGATGACATGCAAAAATATATTGCAAAAAATAATATAATAACTGACAAACAGCATGGATTCATGAAAGATAAGTCGTGTCTAACCAATCTGTTGGGGTTCTATGAGGGGATAAGTGCAAACCTAAATATTGGTAATGCAGCTGATGTGATTTATTTGGACTTTGCAAAGGCATTTGATACTGTACCACACAATAGCCTTATATTAAAGCTCCAGAAGCAAGGACTAGGGGAAACTATATGCAACTGGGTAAGGAATTGGCTAAAGGATAGGAAACACAGAGTAGTCATAAATGGTACATTCTCTAAATGGGCTATATTCAGCAGTGGGGTGCCGCAGGGATCTGTGCTAGGACCGATTCTTTTTAATCTCTTTATTAATGACCTTGTGGATGGGATTGATAGTAAAATGTCAGTCTTTGCTGATGACCCAAACTATGTAGGATATTAAAAACTGACCTTGATAGTACAATATTACAAAAAGATCTGGATAAGATGTCAGAATGGGCAGATACTTGGCAATTGAGATTTAATGTTGATAAATGTAAGTAATGCACCTAGGGCGGAGTAATCCTATAGCTGCATATACATTAAATGGAAGTAAACTCGGGACTACAGAACAGGAGAAGGACTTGGGTATTCTCATTACAAATAAGCTGAGCAGCAGCACTCAATGTCAAGCAGCAGCTGCTAAAGCAAACAAGATTTTAGGGTGTATAAAAAGAGAGATTAGATCCCGTGATCTCAATGTATTGTTACCCCTCTATAAATCACTTGTAAGGCCACATCTGGAATATGGGATCCAGGTTTGGGCTCCGCATTTTAAAAAGGACATACAGAAGTTAGAATCAGTTCAAAGGTGGCTAACTGAACTACTACAAGGAATGGAAGGCCTCACATATGATGAGAGGTTAAAAAAGATACCGTATTTTTCACTTTATAAGACGCACTTGATTATAAGACGCACCCCCAAATTTGGTGAAGGAAAAGAGATTTTTTTTTTTATTTCAATGTTAAATGGGGTCCGTCTTATAATGCCAGTGTCCGTCTCACAAATCATATAGGGTATATATCCCTCATAGCCCCCATAATAAAATTAGCCCCCTTAATCTGCATATGGCCCCCTTATATTGAATATAGCCCCCTTGTGCTGGCACACATCCCCTAGTGATGCCACATGTCCCCCATTTGATGGCACACGTCCCCTACTGCTGGCACATGTCTCCTATTGATGGCACACGTCCCCTGTTGCTGGCACTCATCCCCTACAGCTGGCACAGGTCTCCTATAGCTGGCACAGGTCTCCTATGGATTGCACACGTCCCCCTGTGCTGCCCATGGCCCCCTATGGATAGCACATGTCCCCCATGTGCTGCCCATAGCCCCCTATGGATGGCACACATCCCCCTGTACTGCCCATGGCCCCCTATGGATGGCACACATCCCCCTGTGTTTGATATGGCCCCCTATGGATGGCACACCTTCCCCTGTGTTTGATATGGCCCCCATGCTGCTGCCCATAGTAAAATAAAAAACTCTTTACTTACCTTCTCAAGCACTGTCCTTCCGTGTCTCCCTCCGTGCTGCTGAGCTTCTCCACTTCCTGGTTCTCTGTGACAGTCATGTGATCGGCACAGCAGAGTTATATCATCTCTGCGTGCCTAATCACAGCGGCAGCAGGGAAATCGGGAGATCAGCGCTGGAGGCGGTAAGTAAAGAGTTTTTTATTTTACTATGGGCAGCAGAAAGGAGGCCATATCTAACACAGAATGGGGCATGTGCCATCAAAGGGGGGCGCAGGAACGGTGACCAGAAAAATGCCCAGAGGAAAACTGCCCACAGGAAAACTGCCCACATGAATATTGCCCATAGGAAAATTGCCCACAGGAAAATTGCCCACATGGAAAATTGCCCACACGGAAAATTGCCCACATGGACATTTGCCCACACGGAAAATTGCCCACATAGAAAGTTGCCCACATAGAAAGTTGCCCACATGGAAAATTGCCCACACGGAAAATTGCCAATTGCAGCATCAGAAAGTTTCAGATCTATGATATTTGAGGTGCAAGGTGAGGATGTTCACATGATATGTGAAAAATGTCCACAGAAAATTGCCAACAGACATGAATACCCACTAGGATTGGGGACCATGTAACTCAGGATGGGAACATATATACCAGGATGGAGACAACGTGGACCATACATACCAGGATGAGGACCTTATATACCAGCATTGGGTCATATACACCAGGATGAGGACATATTCACCAGGATGATGGGCATATATACCAGGACGGAGGACATTACTACATAATGAAGGGGGAGGGGAGGCAGTTCATAAGTCTTGATAGAAGTTAGAACACTACAAGGGCCCGGACATATGAGAACAGGTGTGAGTGGGGGGGGCAGGTCCAAATTTCACACTGGGGCCCATTGGACCCTAGTTACACCACTGCAAAAACATATCATACATTCCCAGCATGAACACAAGGTGGTACAAGCGACAGAGTCTCACCTCTCTGCTGTGCCTTTGGGGCTTTCAGGACCAGCTATGGCTACTTTCACACTTGCGTTGTTTGGCATCCGTCACAATGCGTTGTGTGACGCATGTGACGGATGCGTTGTAAATAGTGTGATAATAAAGGCAACAGAGTCCTGTAAAATAACACGTTGCGTTAGTTTTCTTTAGCCGAGAGAGAGAGCCCCCATCATCACCGCACACACACAGGCACTACCGCCCCCATCATCACCGCACACACGCAGGCACTACCGCCCCCATCATCACCGCACACACCCCGGCACTACCGCCCCCATCATCATCACACACACGCAGGCACTACCGCCCCCATCATCACCGCCCACACACAGGCACTACCGTCCCTATCATCACCACACACACCGTCACTACCGCCCCCATGATCACCGCACACAGCGGCACTACCGCCCCCATCATCACTGCACACACCACAGCACTACCGCCCCCATCATCACCGCACACACCCCAGCACTACCGCCCCCATCATCACCACACACACGCAGGCACTACCGCCCCCATCATCACCGCACACACCTCGGCACTACTGCACCCATCATCACCGCCCCCACCCTGGCACTACCGCCCACATCATCACCGCACACACGCAGGCACTAACGCACCCATCATCACTGCAGACAACCCGGCACTACCACCCCCATCATCACCGCCGCAAACCCCGGCACTACCGCACCCATCGTCACTGCACACACCGGCACTACCGCCCCCATCATCACCGCACACACGCAGGTACTACCGCCCCCATCATTAATGCACACACCAGCACTACCTCAGTGACATCCCCGCTGACAGCGCGATTCACTTCAGTTGCTGTGTGGAGCTGACAGAGGGCGGTAATGGTCTGTGGCCGCTCCTGTCAGCTTCATGTAGCAGAGCTGAAAGCGTCATGGGACCTCTGTGGATCACGTCGGATCTGGAGGGGTATTTGGGGATTTTAATAAAGTGGTGAAAAAGGGTGTATTTTTGTCTTTTATTTCAAATAAAGGATTTTTTTGGGTGTATGTGTTTATTTACTTTCACTTACAGGTTAATCATGGGGGGTTTCTCATAGACGCCTGCCATGATTAACCTAGGACTTAGTGGCAGCTATGGGCTGCAATTAACTCCTAATTACCCCGATTGCCACCGCACCAGGGCAATTTGGGATGAGCCGGGTAGAGTCCCGGGACTGTCGCATCTAATGGATGCGGCAATTTCAAGCGGCTGCTGGCTGATATTTTTCGGCTGGGAGTCTCCGCATAACGTGGGGCTCCCCATCCTGAGAATACCAGCCTTCAGCCATGTGGCTTTACCTTGGCTGGTATCAAAATTGGGGGTGGACCGCACGCCGTTTTTTTAAAATTATTTATTTATTGTACTGCATGACATAGACCCGACCACCGGCGGCTGTGATTGGTTGCAGTGAGACAGCTGTCACTCAGCGTGGGGGCGCATCTGACTGCAACCAATCATAGGCACCGGTGGGCGGAGGAAGCAGGGAATACGAGATGGAATAATGAGCAGCCGACATTTTGAAAAGAGGAGAAGCCACCAGAGCAGGGTGACAGCTGTGCAGCGCCGCGCCCATGATTGGTGAGTATGAGAGAGGGGGTGAGAGGGAGAGACCAACCGACAGAGAGCGATAGAGAGACCAGGAGTGATTTTAAACAATTTAGATCATTCTGCTGGACATGCTGAGCATGTGTGACGCCTTGGATTAGCCAGGTAGTCACAGGTAGGCACTTGCACAAACACCTTCCCCTAAAAAAGGTACCAGCAGCCAACCTTAAAACCCTGAGTCACCCCCCGGGGGGTGGAGCCAGGCGGTTGGCCACGCCCACCGAGGAGTTTGGAGAGCCTGAGGCGGGAAAAACAGAGAGTTCAGTGACAGGAGTGGAGGAGAGTGGTAGCAAAGTGTGGACGTCTGTCAGGGATCTGGGTTGGAGCCCGGATACCCTGTGGCCAGGGGGCAGACGGTGCTGGCCGCTTACAGGAGCAGGGATTACAGCCGGTGGAACCGTAAGGGACCGGGACCGGATAGTGGCCCGCCGGTACCGAACCGGGGAACCGATTTGGAAACCAGAGCACCAGGAGGGGTACTCAGACCCAATACGAGGCCCAGAAGCCACTGGACCGAGTTGAATTCACTGATTGGGGTCTGGACTTTAGGTCCTTTCCCACCCAAGACCTGACTGAAGACAACAGCCCAACCAGAGGGATAGAAAGCCACTGCCCAGGCATCGAGATCCCACGGGCCAGCGTCTGCGGGCAAACGGGCTCTACCGGCACACACAAAGCTGGGGAGCGGACTACTGTTGCTCAGGCATAGGAGTCACCATTCTACTAAAAGTGAGGTGCAGCAGAAAGGCGGAAACCACCAACCTGAAAAAAGGGGAGAAGCGCAGCCGGCTGCGGGCACCGTCCACCATCTTGTTTGGTTTACCAGAGACTCCAGTGTGTCTTTAATAGTGAGTACAACAGTTCCCTCGGGCCGCGCATCGCACCGCACCAACAAGCCAGCACGCATCCCCCCTCCTCAGCACCCTCAGGCCCCCGGGACCATCACCCCCTACCCACGGAGGGGTCAACACCAAACTGGGCAACACCATCCCCGGGAGCCTAGTCAACGGCAGCGGTGGTGTCCATCCATTCACCACAACCCGTGGGTGGCGTCACGAACTTAACCCCCAAAAACAACCGCGGCCGAGGATCTCCCCACCGAACACCAGCCCTCACGTAGCGTCAGCATCCCTTCAGAGCGACGTGACCCCCGGGTCCGGAAGGAGCTCGAGCCACCCACCGACGAGCCCGGATCCGAGCGGCCAAGCCCCGGGGCGGTACATATGCTCAGTAGAATGTGATGGAATCCATCAGCGGATTCCGCTGCTTAGCGCATAGCGGCGGAATCCGCCACCATAGACGATCATGAGACACTTTGGCGGATTCCAACGGAATCCGCCAAGGTGAGTTGTCTTAACGACACCAAAAACGCTACATGCTGCGTTCCCTCCTCCCGGTGCTCAGTCTGAATAACGACTCAGCGTCGGCCAGCGGATGAAACACAGACACTGCGTCACAGTGCGTCGTCAATATAAGTCTATGGAGAATAGCACAGTCCATTAACGGACTGCGTTATTTTCCATAGTGGCGGATTGCGACGAACTATCTCTGCCAGCAGCACCCTGCTTTTGGTGGGCTCCCCTGAGATGATAATGTATTAGATGTGACCTGCAGTCACATGTAACTCAACAAATAATACAGTGATACTTTTGTGAGTACAGATTGTAGTGATTGCTCCTCTCGATCACACTGCTGCTGGTTCTGCATGTGCTGCTGTTTTGGGCTGGTGGAAGGAGTAAAGGCTGCTTTACACCAGAAGATCTATCGTGCGATAGATCGTCAGGGTCACGGTTTTTGTGACGCACATCCGGCATCACTTGCGATGCCGGCCTGTGTGACACCTCCTAGCGACGCAGTATCGCTCACAAATCGTGAGTCGTGTACTGCTCGTTGGGTTTCATAATATCGTTTAATTTAATTGTTCATCGTTCCCGGGGTAGCACACGCCGCTACGTGTGACACCCCGGGAACGATGAACATCGCTTACCTGCGACCCGCGGCTCTCGCCGGCTATATGGAAAGAAGGAGGTGGGCGGGATGTTTACGTCCCGCTCATCTCCGCCCCTCCGCTTCTATTGGCCGGCGGCCGTGTGACGTCGCTGTGACACAGAACGTCCCTCCCACTCCAGGAAGTGGACGTTTGTCGCCCACAGCGAGGTCGGACGGGAGGTAAGTACGTGTGACGGGTGTTACCGACTTTTTGCGCCACGGGCAGCGATTTGCCCGTGACGCAAAAAGGACGGGGGCGGGTACGATCGATTGTGAAATCGCACAATCGGTCGTACCATGTAAAGCAGTCTTAAGGCAGAATCAGTGAGATTAGAGCAGACTGTATCTATCTATTGCTGATAATGACAGACTATTGCTACAAACCACAGATCTTCAGCATTTTTGCAGTTTTGCACTAGGTCAACTGTAAATCACAAGTTGATCACCTATTATGTGAACATCCTCACCTTGCACCTCAAATATCATAGATCTGAAACTTTGTGATGCTGCAATTGGCGATTTTCTGTGTGGGCAATTTTCCGTGTGGGCAATTTTCCGTGTGGGCAATTTTCCGTGTGGGCAATTTTCCGTGTGGGCAATTTTCCGTGTGGGCAATTTTCCGTGTGGGCAATTTTCCTGTGGGCATTTTTCAGGGAACCGCAGGAACACATAGAGAAGGAGATCTCCTGCTGCCTCCACCAGCCTCCAGCACCATTCCAGAGCTGCCTCCAGCTCCCCTAGGACCTGTAGTATATTATCCGTATATTCGGATTATAAGACGCACCCCCTACTTTCCCCCAAAATTTGAGGGAACAAAAGTGCGTCTTATAAAGCGAAAAATATGGTATGTTTAGCTTAGAAAAAAGACGTCTCAGAGCAGATCTCATTTATATGTATAAATACATGTGTGGTCAAAATAAAGGACTGGCACATGACTTATTTCTTCCAAAGACAGTACTAAGGACCACGGGGCATACACTGCGAATGGAAGAAAAGCGATTCCGGCAGCTAAATAGGAAAGGGTTCTTTACAGTTAGAGCAGTCAGACTGTGGAATGCCCTACCACAAGAGGTAGTAATGGCAGATACTATAACAGCCTTTAAAAAAGGGGTGGATGATTTCCTCAGTACACACAACATTGATGGTTATAAATGACTTAATGACAAAATGTATAATTGGTGGAGGAAGGTTGAAGTAGATGGACCTAGGTCTTTTTTTCAACCTATGTAACTATATGTAAACTATACAACTGTAAGGCTGTGACATTGTTATCCTCCCAGATCTGGCCAGGAGCACACTTCAACTTTGTAAAGCCTAATGAGTACTCACTCAGTTACTTCGAGGAAAAAAGGGTTCTCCTAACAATGGGCATTTCCTCATTTCAACTTTTTGCAAAACAAGATGGCCGCTCCGCAGAATTCAAGAACTTGGGGGACCTCCCGACCAAATTATCTACCTTCGACTTGCCTCAGATCTATCTGCCAGAATGGCGCTTCGAACTCTCCCTCCTTTGATCCCACATGCTAATTGGGAGACAGAGCGGTCACCAAAATCGCAACGCTTATCCCTCAGTGATGGGCATCTCAGAGACATGAGGTCTTCTCCAGGATGACTGATCTGTACTTATTACCATCACTAGATTTACAATTCGGTCATTATTAATGCCTATAAATGGTGGCTGGGAGTTTGATTTGAAAATTTGTAAAAGGAAATATTTGTACTTTTTATGTTCAATATATCTTTATTGTTATTATTATATCAAAACAAGGGTACAAAATGTACAATTTTCAACCAACAGAAATTTGTACTTTTTTACACCTAATCTATCATTGTCACTTTTTCCTACTTCTATTACCTTTTTTCTGCTTTCTCTCTTTCACCTTTATTCTCTCTAGATTGGTGGGTATACTATACATATTTTAGGTATTTGAGTAATACGGGTCTCTTGCGGAGACTATACCTGTCTTGGCTTCCTCAACCCCTCTTAGGTATTGGGATCTGTAAATAAGGTCCAGATTTCTCCTGCTAGGAGTTAATAGTTTAGTGTGGCCTATGGAAGTTGTCCCTTCCAATTTCGCATTTCTCCCCAGGTTTGTCTCGTCTATGTCCTATCTTCTCCCTCCCTTTCTCTAATTGTGACTATGGCGAAGTTAACATATACATCTTATATTGTAAATAGTCCTATGAAAAACTCAGATATTGTATTATCTACATAAAAAGGGTCTCAATAGCTATGCTTCAGGAAACATAGATTAAGTTCTCTTCAGTTTTTAAGAATTCAAATAGATACTACAATGTCTGTTCCCTTTCTACTAACCCAAATAATAAATCGAAGGGTGTTTCTATTGCTTTCCACAAATCCCTTCCCCACCGGATTTTGGAGTCGCGAGTTGATCCGGACGGTACATACATTTTCCTTACAGTGTGTATTGTAACATTTATTTCCTCAACACAGAACAAAGACCATTTGGGATCAAAGTTTTACAGTCAATGGCTGAGTTCACCGGGGGTTCCTCTATCATTCTGATGGGATTCTATGTAGATACAAAAGGGAGGAGCTCTGCCTCTAGCTCCTCCCTCTTCATCAAGCTCCTCCCACTACCTCAAGTTCCTCCCTCTGCCTCATCAGTAACAACCGCCATCTCCTATCTCAGTAATGGGAAAGTCTTCATTAAATACAGATTTTACCTCAGGATTGAGAATTTTAAGTGATCAATTCGTCCAGAGAATAAAATTTATCACAAAATTGCTTATTTTCATGTGCACTAATTATTTATCATATAAAAATTAAAATCATGGTCATACCTTAAACACCCTCATAGCTCCATTTCACGAGGCGTAGTAATGGGAGCTTAATACTTCATTTTCTCCTGCTAAGTTGGTTGAGATCTTTAACCCCAGGGTATGGTTGCACTTGCGTATGACTCGTGTGAGTTTCGCATTGGTATCACCCAGCACGGCGCACACTCTCCTGACAGGAACGCCTCCGCTGCATGGAAATACATGCAGCCGACCTGCTCCTGTCAGGAGAGTGTGAGCCATTACGCTGCCGGGTGATGCCGATGCGAGACTCGCATGAGTCATATGCAAGTGGAACCATACCCTCAACTCATAAAATCTCCGTATTTTGTCATATCCAAGAGATGAACTATGAGATCTTGTCCCGGTGGTATAAGACCCCAGAGCGCATGCATCACATGTTCCCTGGCACATCTGATACGGGTTGGAGATGTGACTCAGCTGTGGGCCTGTCTGGGTATTAACCAACTTCAGGACTCAATGTTTGACCACTTTAATAAACTCTTTGGGATTGAATCTTTGACCTCTTTAATAAATTCTTTAGTACAACACTACAGAACTCTCCAGAAGCAGCGTTACTTTCAATATTTCCAATGTCAATTTTGTCGATCTCTTTTGAATATCTCTGACAGCAATGAGGCAAGTCCTCCCTAGACACTGGAGATCATCCTCTCCTCCTCTAAGCTGGAATGGGTTGAATCTGTGGACTTTTTAATACGCATGGAAAATGTAATAATTTCAGATGAGGTCTCTGTTCTGAGTCTTATGAATATGAGGACATGGTTAACCCGGTCTTACTTTAGCCCTCCTGACTTTGGGACTTGGTAACCAATCCATGTTACATCTCATAATGATATAAGGGTTTTTGTACTTCAATTGGAGCTTTTCTTCCCCTATTATGGCTTCCTAACGTGTTTCCCTATTTTATGTTTTATGGTCTGTGTTCTTCTTACTACCCCCTAGCACCATTTGTATGACATTATTGTGTCTCATGTTTTCTATTTCAATATATGATGATTATACAAAAATATTTGTTAAACAATAAGAATAATTATAAATTCTGCTAATTTTCTCCTGTCTAAAAAAATAATAGAAGGTTTTGATTTACGGTAATTCTCAGGTTACACCGTCCTCAGCTTTTATGCCCGAGATCAGAAATATTAAATCTTCTAAATGTCCCATGTGTAACTCAGAGGCTGCAGGTCTATCTCACATGTATTGCGACTGCCCGGAAAGTAGGAATTTCACCGCTCATGGCATGGTGTCTCGTCATAAATGGAAAGTTTGGCAAGAAAGACTGGCCCTTTGTAACGACCCGATCAGCACATTCAGCAAAAGGGAGGGAAGGAAGATTCATCAATATGATGCCAAGATTTTAGGACATCACCAGCATCATTACCCTCCGCTTTGTCTTAGGGGTCCACCATACAGATTAGATTCCCATGATTTTCTAAGTTGTCTGCACAGTCTACGTATGAAGTTGTCTGCACAGTCTACGTATGAAGTTGTCTGCACAGTCTACGTATGCTGTTATTTGGCTTTGCAGATTAGAGATCTGGGCAACTAATGGTCAACATCTTCTAATTTCAGGGCATAGGGTGGATCCTACCAGTAAGGTCTGGATAAAACAGATTTCACTCCAACAGAAGAGCGTCCAATACCCAAAATAATGAGACAATTTTGGGTGGAGGAGCATGTGGTGGTCTAGCAGCAGAATGGTGACCATTTAATATGGCCGGACTACAACCCTGATAAAGCAGCCACAGCCGGCGACTGAGAAGAATCTGTGACTTCTCTGCATTTAGTGGTCACTACTCACCTGGGCGGTTATCTGTAGGAATCTCCTCTTTACTCCGCTCATCACCCCTCACATATGTCTCTGTAGTATTAATATGGGGCAGATCTTCCCCCTGAAACAAATATTGTAAAAGTCACAGACAGATGGAGAAGTCCCATCTATGATCAGCTCTAATCCTGCCATCTCCACCGCTCTCATTACACAAGTATAACACATATAATACTGGAGGATAAAACAAGACTGAGCACAAGACCTTCACAGCCGTCTACACATCATAGGGAGATTTCATGGCACCTTCTCTCCATCTACCTGATGATCCTGAGGAACATCGGGATCTTCTTGTTTACAGTCCTGTGGGAGAAGAGGACGGGGACATCTCTCTGGTGTTGTCCTCTTACTGGATAGAACTGGAGGAGACACATACAGGGACTGAATTCATTCCTTACATACAGATAATTATAGGCCGTGTGTATTTAGTCCTGTCTATTACCTGGTGATGTGAGGGGCTGGGGAACCTCCATCATGACGTCCTTGTACAGATCTTTGTGTCCTTCTAAATACTCCCACTCATCCATGGAGAAATAGACGGTGACGTCCTGACACCTTATAGGAACCTGACACATACAATGATACCGTCACCCCCGATCCCTTCATAGCGTTACTGTATAATGTCCCAGCATTCCCAGCAGTGTCACCTCTCCAGTCAGCAGCTCAATCATCTTGTAGGTGAGTTCTAGGATCTTCTGGTCATTGATGTCCTCATGTATCGGGGGGTGAGGTGGAGGCCCCGTGATTGGGCTCAGGAGTCTTCCCCATCCCTCAGACACAGGGGCCTGACAGCGCTCACTAGAGGTCTTCTTCACTACTGTGTAATCCTGGTTATGGAGAGACACAGTAATAAATCTCACTCCAGACATTTCCAGAGTCCTCACCTCTCCAGTTCTGTCCATCTGTTATTCCCATAGATAAGAATGATGTAATGTGACGTCATCAGAATCTCTCACCTCTCCAGTAAGCCGGAAGAGGATCTCTAGGGTGAGGTGTAATATCCTCTCCGCCATCTTGTCCCTGTCCATATCCATCCTTCACGGGGCAATCAGAAGAATTCTCTTATATAGAAGATCTCCACTGAGAGGATCCGATATTGTAGGGACCTGAATGGGAAGGAGAAGATGACGATGTAACATCATAAAGAATCCGCTGTAATAATATAATTACTGGAGAGAATAAGGGGAAACATATGAGGAGACAGAACGTGTAGAAGTTGTTCGCTCTGGTCTTGTATGGACTGGAACATAAATTGAATTGCTGACTAAGACGTCTCCTCCGCTCCCAATCACTGGTTATTTCGGTTAATGCTTCAGCCACTGACTGACGGCAGAGATCACGTTTATCAGTGACTAAACTGACATGAAATCCAGAGACTGGCGGGGACCAAACAGAGGGGGCACAGGAGTAATGGGGGATCGTTATGTGTTACTATTGTTAGTATTTTACAGTAGTCAGTTCTTTCTATCTACTAATAAATCTTATATATTCAGGCCACACACAACAAGCAGTTTCCTCCTCGGAGTCGGCAGCTGAATACGTTTCTCATAGACTCATCTTCCATATCACTAATTCTCCTCTCATTTACCGACACTGGAATCGGCATCAGCAAAACTGCAGGAGAAATTCATTACACGTGAGAGGAGAAATAATGACTCCATGATGAGGACGATATCTTCATCCTCTACTGCATCTCTATAAAGATATCTGGCCGGAGTCCATCATTGACTCCATCACCACCACTAAATGGAGAGGAAAATGTCTACATGGTCGGGGGTTAAGTTTTGCAATTTTTCTTTTTTTTTTCTAACCCATGTTATGTTTTGTGGAGTGCATCCCTTAGGCTTCCATATATTACATGGAAAAGGCCAGAAAATTAAGCAGGTTCTCATTGCCCCCTTATCCCATAATTTCTTCATCGTGGGGGTCTGCTTGGTTGCCAGGGTAGTTAGAGGCCTAATAATGGTTTTTGGGTCTGCAATGTACAAAGTCTATTAATCTCTGCCAGACGCGGCGTCCAATAAGCTCTTAGGCCCCAAACACATCAGACTAAAGTCAGCGGCGGCTGCTGATTGCGGAGGGGATCGGTCGCTGTATAATATATACGGAGCCTCCCGACAGATGATGTCAGGGCAGAGAAGGATCCGGCATGCTGAATTTCACAGACTGATCCGTTTCTTCTTCCTGGAGATAATCCTCCGCTCCAGGAGTCTGGAGGCGCCTCTCTCATAGTGACCACAGGAAAGCTGGAGTGTTGGTGTATGGGGGAGTCGGGGGGAGAAGTAGTCATCATCGTCTGTGAAATCTAAGTGTGCCAGGGTCTGTCAGTATATACACACCTCCTCTGAAAGGCCACAGAGGATGCAACATCATTAAGAAAGAGGCACCACTACCCAAATAACACCAGAAAGACCAAAGAGATCTCCAAACAACACCATGAAGACCAAGGAGATCTCCAAACAACACCACGAAGACCAAGGAGATCTCCAAACAACACCACGAAGACAAAGGAGATCTCCAAAACAACACCACGAAGACAAAGGAGATCTCCAAAACAACACCACGAAGACCAAGGAGATCTCCAAAACAACACCACGAAGACCAAGGAGATCTCCAAACACCACCACGAAGACCAAGGAGATCTCCAAACACCACTACGAAGACAAAGGAGATCTCCAAACAACACCACGAAGACCAAGGAGATCTCCAAAACAACACCACGAAGACCAAGGAGATCTCCAAAACAACACCACGAAGACCAAGGAGATCTCCAAACAACACCACGAAGACCAAGGAGATCTGCAAACAACACCACGAAGACCAAGGAGATCTCCAAACAAGACGACGAAGACAAAGGAGATCTCCAAAACAACACCACGAAGACAAAGGAGATCTCCAAAACAACACCACGAAGACCAAGGAGATCTCCAAACAACACCACGAAGACAAAGGAGATCTCCAAAACAACACCACGAAGACAAAGGAGATCTCCAAACACCACCACGAAGACCAAGGAGATCTCCAAACACCACTACGAAGACAAAGGAGATCTCCAAACAACACCACGAAGACCAAGGAGATCTCCAAACAACACCATGAAGACCAAGGAGATCTCCAAAACAACACCACGAAGACCAAGGAGATCTCCAAACACCACTACGAAGACAAAGGAGATCTCCAAACAACACCACGAAGACCAAGGAGATCTCCAAACAAGACCAAGGAGATCTCCAAACAACACCACGAAGACCAAGGAGATCTGCAAACAACACCACGAAGACCAAGGAGATCTCCAAACAAGACGACGAAGACAAAGGAGATCTCCAAAACAACACCACGAAGACAAAGGAGATCTCCAAAACAACACCACGAAGACCAAGGAGATCTCCAAAACAACACCACGAAGACCAAGGAGATCTCCAAAACAACACCACGAAGACCAAGGAGATCTCCAAAACAACACCACGAAGACCAAGGAGATCTCCAAAACAACACCACGAAGACCAAGGAGATCTCCAAAACAACACCACGAAGACCAAGGAGATCTCCAAACACCACCACGAAGACCAAGGAGATCTCCAAACACCACTACGAAGACAAAGGAGATCTCCAAACAACACCACGAAGACCAAGGAGATCTCCAAACAACACCACGAAGACCAAGGAGATCTCCAAACAACACCACGAAGACCAAGGAGATCTCCAAACAACACCACGAAGACCAAGGAGATCTCCAAACAACACCACGAAGACCAAGGAGATCTCCAAACAACACCACGAAGACCAAGGAGATCTCCACACAAGTCAGAGATAAAGTGGTGAGAAATACAAGTCAGGGTTGGGTTCTAATCATCAAATGGAAAGAAAATGTTACCACAACAAACCTGCCAAGAGAGGGCCGCCCACCAAACCTCTCAGCCCAGACAAGGAGGGCATTAATCAGAGGCAGCGCAGAGACCAAAGGTGACCCTGAAGGAGCTGCAGAGTTCCCAAGCAGAGACCGGAGTATCTGCCCATACAACCACAATAAGTCGTACACTCTATAGAGCCGGCCTTTATGGAAGAATAACCAGAAAAAAGCCTTTACTTATAGCCAAAAATTGTAAGTCTCCTATATACAGCCTGTGCCCCATATAGCCTCATAGACTTTATGACCCCCAGATAGTTTCTGTATACTCTGTGAGCCCCACATATCCTCCTATATACCTGATCTCCATATATCCCCTATATACAATATGTGCCCATACACATGGAGAAACACCCACCTGCAGAGCCGCACACTGGATATATGGCTGCTCTGTGCTTACAGGACCTGTGATGATGTCACATGGAGGGGAGGAGTCAGGGGTCACATGATCAGCTCCTCAGTGTATGCAGGACTGGTTGTGGCTAAATCCCAGTGGCTACAAGGACCAGGTCCCTCCTTCCACTGGGATGTAGCTTTCTCTATACAGAGTGGCTGTTTCCAGGGGGCAGAGGGACCAGGTCCTTGTAGCCACTGGGGTTTAGCTTTCTCTGTGCAGAGCGGCTGTTTCCCAGGGGGCAGAGGGACCAGGTCCTTGTAGCCACTGGGGTTTAGCTTTCTCTATACAGAGCGGCTGTTTCCAGGGGGCAGAGGGACCAGGTCCTTGTAACCACTGGGATTTAGCTTTCTCTATACAGAGCGGCTGTTTCCAGGGGGCAGAGGGACCAGGTCCTTGTAGCCACTGGGGTTTAGCTTTCTCTATACAGAGCGGCTGTTTCCCAGGGGGCAGAGGGACCAGGTCCTTGTAGCCACTGGGATGTAGCTTTCTCTATACAGAGCGGCTGTTTCCAGGGGGCAGAGGGACCAGGTCCTTGTAACCACTGGTATTTAGCTTTCTCTATACAGAGCGGCTGTTTCCAGGGGGCAGAGGGACCAGGTCCTTGTAACCACTGGGATTTAGCTTTCTCTATACAGAGCGGCTGTTTCCAGGGGGCAGAGGGACCAGGTCTTTGTAGCCACTGGGATGTAGCTTTCTCTATACAGAGCGGCTGTTTCCCAGGGAGCAGAGGGACCAGGTCCTTGTAGCCACTGGGGTTTAGCTTTCTCTATACAGAGTCGGCTGTTTCCCAGGGGGCAGAGGGACCAGGTCCTTGTAACCACTGGGATTTAGCTTTCTCTATACAGAGCGGCTGTTTCCCAGGGGGCAGAGGGACCAGGTCCTTGTAACCACTGGGATTTAGCTTTCTCTATACAGAGCGGCTGTTTCCAGGGAGCAGAGGGACCAGGTCCTTGTAACCACTGGGGTTTAGCTTTCTCTATACAGAGTCGGCTGTTTCCCAGGGGGCAGAGGGACCAGGTCCTTGTAACCACTGGGATGTAGCTTTCTCTATACAGAGCGGCTGTTTCCAGGGGGCAGAGGGACCAGGTCCTTGTAGCCACTGGGATTTAGCTTTCTCTATACAGAGCGGCTGTTTCCAGGGGGCAGAGGGACCAGGTCCTTGTAACCACTGGGATTTAGCTTTCTCTATACAGAGCGGCTGTTTCCCAGGGGGCAGAGGGACCAGGTCCTTGTAACCACTGGGATTTAGCTTTCTCTATACAGAGCGGCTGTTTCCCAGGGGGCAGAGGGACCAGGTCCTTGTAACCACTGGTATTTAGCTTTCTCTATACAGAGCGGCTGTTTCCAGGGGGCAGAGGGACCAGGTCCTTGTAACCACTGGTATTTAGCTTTCTCTATACAGAGCGGCTGTTTCCAGGGGGCAGAGGGACCAGGTCCTTGTAACCACTGGGGTTTAGCTTTCTCTATACAGAGCGGCTGTTTCCCAGGGGGCAGAGGGACCAGGTCCTTGTAACCACTGGGATTTAGCTTTCTCTATACAGAGCGGCTGTTTCCCAGGGGGCAGAGGGACCAGGTCCTTGTAGCCACTGGGGTTTAGCTTTCTCTATACAGAGCGGCTGTTTCCCAGGGGGCAGAGGGACCAGGTCCTTGTAACCACTGGGGTTTAGCTTTCTCTATACAAAGCGGCTGTTTCCAGGGGGCAGAGGGACCAGGTCCTTGTAGCCACTGGGATTTAGCTTTCTCTATACAGAGCGGCTGTTTTCCAGGGGGCAGAGGGACCAGGTCCTTGTAACCACTGGGGTTTAGCTTTCTCTATACAAAGCGGCTGTTTCCAGGGGGCAGAGGGACCAGGTCCTTGTAGCCACTGGGATTTAGCTTTCTCTATACAGAGCGGCTGTTTTCCAGGGGGCAGAGGGACCAGGTCCTTGTAGCCACTGGGGTTTAGCTTTCTCTATACAGAGCGGCTGTTTCCCAGGGGGCAGAGGGACCAGGTCTTTGTAGCCACTGGGATTTAGCTTTCTCTATACAAAGCGGCTGTTTCCAGGGGGCAGAGGGACCAGGTCTTTGTAGCCACTGGGATTTAGCTTTCTCTATACAGAGCGGCTGTTTCCCAGGGGGCAGAGGAACCAGGTCCTTGTAACCACTGGGGTTTAGCTTTCTCTATACAAAGCGGCTGTTTCCAGGGGGCAGAGGGACCAGGTCCTTGTAGCCACTGGGATTTAGCTTTCTCTATACAGAGCGGCTGTTTTCCAGGGGGCAGAGGGACCAGGTCCTTGTAGCCACTGGGGTTTAGCTTTCTCTATACAGAGCGGCTGTTTCCCAGGGGGCAGAGGGACCAGGTCCTTGTAACCACTGGGATGTAGCTTTCTCTATACAGAGCGGCTGTTTCCAGGGGGCAGAGGGACCAGGTCCTTGTAGCCACTGGGATTTAGCTTTCTCTATACAGAGCGGCTGTTTTCCAGGGGGCAGAGGGACCAGGTCCTTGTAGCCACTGGGATGTAGCTTTCTCTATACAGAGCGGCTGTTTCCCAGGGAGCAGAGGGACCAGGTCCTTGTAACCACTGGGGTTTAGCTTTCTCTATACAGAGTCGGCTGTTTCCCAGGGGGCAGAGGGACCAGGTGCTTGTAGCCACTGGGATGTAGCTTTCTCTATACAGAGCGGCTGTTTCCAGGGGGCAGAGGGACCAGGTCCTTGTAACCACTGGGATTTAGCTTTCTCTATACAGAGCGGCTGTTTCCAGGGGGCAGAGGGACCAGGTCCTTGTAACCACTGGGATTTAGCTTTCTCTATACAGAGCGGCTGTTTCCCAGGGGGCAGAGGGACCAGGTCCTTGTAACCACTGGGATTTAGCTTTCTCTATACAGAGCGGCTGTTTCCCAGGGGGCAGAGGGACCAGGTCCTTGTAACCACTGGGATTTAGCTTTCTCTATACAGAGCGGCTGTTTCCAGGGGGCAGAGGGACCAGGTCCTTGTAACCACTGGGATTTAGCTTTCTCTATACAGAGCGGCTGTTTCCCAGGGGGCAGAGGGACCAGGTCCTTGTAACCACTGGGATTTAGCTTTCTCTATACAGAGCGGCTGTTTCCCAGGGGGCAGAGGGACCAGGTCCTTGTAGCCACTGGGGTTTAGCTTTCTCTATACAGAGCGGCTGTTTCCCAGGGGGCAGAGGGACCAGGTCCTTGTAGCCACTGGGATTTAGCTTTCTCTATACAGAGCGGCTGTTTCCCAGGGGGCAGAGGAACCAGGTCCTTGTAACCACTGGGGTTTAGCTTTCTCTATACAGAGCGGCTGTTTCCAGGGGGCAGAGGGACCAGGTCCTTGTAGCCACTGGGATTTAGCTTTCTCTATACAGAGCGGCTGTTTTCCAGGGGGCAGAGGGACCAGGTCCTTGTAGCCACTGGGATTTAGCTTTCTCTATACAGAGCGGCTGTTTCCCAGGGGGCAGAGGAACCAGGTCCTTGTAACCACTGGGGTTTAGCTTTCTCTATACAGAGCGGCTGTTTCCAGGGGGCAGAGGGACCAGGTCCTTGTAGCCACTGGGATTTAGCTTTCTCTATACAGAGCGGCTGTTTTCCAGGGGGCAGAGGGACCAGGTCCTTGTAGCCACTGGGATTTAGCTTTCTCTATACAGAGCGGCTGTTTCCCAGGGGGCAGAGGGACCAGGTCCTTGTAACCACTGGGATTTAGCTTTCTCTATACAGAGCGGCTGTTTCCAGGGGGCAGAGGGACCAGGTCCTTGTAGCCACTGGGATTTAGCTTTCTCTATACAGAGCGGCTGTTTCCCAGGGGGCAGAGGGACCAGGTCCTTGTAACCACTGGGGTTTAGCTTTCTCTATACAGAGCGGCTGTTTCCAGGGGGCAGAGGGTCCAGGTCCTTGTAACCACTGGGGTTTAACTTTCTCTATACAGAGCGGCTGTTTCCAGGGGGCAGAGGGTCCAGGTCCTTGTAACCACTGGGATGTAGCTTTCTCTATACAGAGTGGCTGTTTCCCAGGGGGCAGAGGGACCAGGTCCTTGTAGCCACTGGAGTTTAGCTTTCTCTATACAGAGCGGCTGTTTCCCAGGGGGCAGAGGGACCAGGTCCTTGTAGCCACTGGGGTTCAGCTTTCTCTATACAGAGCGGCTGTTTCCAGGGGGCAGAGGGACCAGGTCCTTGTAGCCACTGGGATTTAGCTTTCTCTATACAGAGCGGCTGTTTCCCAGGGGGCAGAGGGACCAGGTCCTTGTAACCACTGGGATTTAGCTTTCTCTATACAGAGCGGCTGTTTCCCAGGGGGCAGAGGGACCAGGTCCTTGTAACCACTGGGATTTAGCTTTCTCTATACAGAGCGGCTGTTTCCCAGGGGGCAGAGGAACCAGGTCCTTGTAACCACTGGAGTTTAGCTTTCTCTATACAGAGCGGCTGTTTCCCAGGGGGCAGAGGGACCAGGTCCTTGTAACCACTGGGGTTTAGCTTTCTCTATACAGAGCGGCTGTTTCCCAGGGGGCAGAGGGACCAGGTCCTTGTAACCACTGGGATTTAGCTTTCTCTATACAGAGCGGCTGTTTCCCAGGGGGCAGAGGGACCAGGTCCTTGTAGCCACTGGGGTTTAGCTTTCTCTATACAGAGCGGCTGTTGCCCAGGGGGCAGAGGGACCAGGTCTTTGTAGCCACTGGGATGTAGCTTTCTCTATACAGACCCGGCTGTTGCCCAGGGGGCAGAGGGACCAGGTCTTTGTAGCCATTGGGATTTAGCTTTCTCTGTGCAGAGCGGCTGTTTCCCAGGGGGCAGAGGGACCAGGTCCTTGTAGCCACTGGGATGTAGCTTTCGCTATACAGACCCAGCTGTTTCCCAGGGGGCAGAGGGACCAGGTCCTTGTAGCCACTGGGATGTAGCTTTCTCTATACAGACCCAGCTGTTTCCCAGGGGGCAGAGGGACCAGGTCCTTGTAACCACTGGGATTTAGCTTTCTCTATAGAGTGTCTGTTTCTCAGGGGGCAGAGGGACCAGGTCCTTGTAGCCACTGGGATTTAGCTTTCTCTATACAGACCCGGCTGTTTCCCAGGGGGCAGATGTAATGCCCCTGAGCAACTCAGGGCACTCCAGGGAACTGCATCCTCATGGGGATGCAGGACCTACACCCTGGGACCTGGAACACCAGTGTCAGTAACACCTGCACACATCTATATTCCCAGTTGCCACTCACACCAGGGCTCAAAGGGTTAGTCAGATAAGGGGATGGCCACCCAGTGGGCAGAGCCAGCCTGGGACGAGACCACCTGGTGGGAGGAGGCGAGCCAGTATGTTAGAGAGTAGTGAGGAGAGGAGATGTGCCTGGAGCTGGGTTCGTGTAACGGTGACCCGGGGCACATGAGTAGGTTGCCAGAATAGGAGCAAACAAGTACCTCTGGAACAGAGAAGGTCACCAGGGACGATACAAGGGAGCACCACTAGAACTAGAGCACGCGCAGGGCACAGGGCCCTAGGTCAGGCGACAGTTTTATACGGCCCGGTAAATTCCTGCACAGTGGAGGGACCTGAATGGACTTCACTGACCTACAGATCCGGGGGCATCAGCAGTAAAGCAAGGATCAGGTTTCAGACACATACTTCCCCACAGGGTCCACACTGCCAGCAGTTCAGACAAGGGGACTGCTACCTGAGAGGGACAGTCGGGGCCCCCAAACTGCTTCAAGCTACGGGGACCCAAACCACACTGAGAGTGCCAGGGACAGAGCAACGGAGTCACTAACCTGGCACTGGCAACATAGGGACTGGAACCAGCCGTCCGAGGGTCTACAGTGAGTAAGGACTGCTCATTGCAATCCCGGTGTGGCCTCCATTATTATTACATCGACACCTCCCAGGCTCGGCCCTACCTGCGGAGGGCCTACCACCACAGCTGCCATTACCACCAGCCGTGGGAGTACCCACTTTAGCAGAAGTAGTTCCACCCTCATAACCGCAGGTGGCATCACATGAACGTTAACTCTTACCTCCCCTGTAAATACTTCCTTTATAAAAAAGTACCCAGTGCAAGGAACCGGGCAAAGGCGACCAGAGTGACATTCCCCAAATACAGAGTGCCCGGAACCGAGTACCCCCTTCCCTGGGCGACACACAGAGGGACCAGGTCCTTGTAGCCACTGGGATTTAGCTTTCTCTATACAAAGTCGGCTGTTTCCCAGGGGGCAGAGGGACCAGGTCCTTGTAGCCACTGGGATTTACAGTCATATGAAAAACTTTGGACACCCCTATTAATGTTAACCTTTTTTCTTTACAACAATTTGGGTTTTTGCAACAGCTATTTCAGTTTCATATTCCTAATAACCGATGGACTGAGTAATATTTCTGGATTGAAATGAAGTTTATTGTACTAACAGAAAATGTGCAATCCGTATTTAAACAAAATTTGACCGATGCAAAAGTATTGGCACCTCAACATAAAAGTGACATTAATATATTGTAGATCCTCCTTTTGCAAAAATAAAAGCCTCCAGTTGCTTCCTGTAGCTTTTAATGAGTTCCTGGATCCTGGATGAAGGTATATTTGACCATTCCTGTTTACAAAACAATTCCAGTTCAGTTAAGTTTGATGGTCGCCGAGCATGGACAGCACGCTTCAAATCATCCCACAGATGTTCAATGATATTCAGGTCTGGGGACTGGGATGGCCATTCCAGAACATTGTAATTGTTCCTCTGCATGAATGCCTGAGTAGATTTGGAGCGGTGTTTTGGATCATTGTCTTGCTGAAATATCCATCCCCTGCGTAACTTCAACTTCGTCACTGATTCTTGCACATTATTGTCAAGAATCTGCTGATACTGAGTTGAATCCATGCGACCCTCAACTTTAACAAGATTCCCAGTGCCAGCATGGGCCACACAGCCCAAAAGCATGATGGAACCTCTGTGACGACATGGACTCTCATGGGTTAAAGTTTCTTAAAATTCAGCCAGACAGGATGATAGATTGTTTATAGACGGGGGATAAGTCCCTCATTGTTTTTACAAGACTCTTGTTGACTCATGTAATTGTGTTGGCCACTAAAAGTCAGACGTATTGTTTTTCCAGACGCTTCCAGTAATCATTGTATTGTAGTTGTGTATTGCTAATGTGATTACCTTAGTAGCCATTATCTAGTCTATGCATTCCAGACTACATGTATACCCTCAGTCTTTCTGTAGACATCATTTGGATGAACGTTGTCCATGCAGCTTGAGATTCATCCAATGGGAGAGGCGATCTTGTCCAACCAATCGATGAGGACGCAGTGTATCCAAGTGGAAGGCTGTGGCTATAAAAGGGATTTCTTTAAGCCACCAGGTTGATGAAGGTTGTTGATGGATGCTGATGGATCCAGTCTAAGCTCTTAGGAGCTGACTAGAGGATCAGGATATCTTATGGCTTCAATCTAGGGACTCCGGTTCCGGTTGGAGACCATATCCACAGCCTAGGGATTTCGACTCCGGCTGCCAGGATTGTATCATCATACCAAGGACTACTTAAGGAAGAAACCCAGGTTGGGACAATTTGGTCACCTGGCTACAGACTCAGCAGACCTCAGCCAGCTTCCTAAATCCAGTGCTATTCCTTTCTCGGTGGGTGCCCGCCGAAAGCGGGGTTCTGCTGGATTGGAGTAAGTGGCCCTGGAAGCTCTGAGGCAAGGACATTCTAAATCCCTGGTGAGCCAGTGGAAGGGTGAGACTCTGTTGCCTGTTACATTTGTATTTTGCTGGTTATGTGTTATGTGCCGTTAATTGTTTGGGGATCCAATAAAGTCTAATTATTGTGGTTCCCTCATCCTGTGTTGTCTGAGTAGTGTTACACCCACGGTTAAGGAGGCCGGCGTTCAGTTGGGATGAGCCCTGAGCCACGCTGTCTTTCTAAAGGCGGCTGGTTCAGTGGACGAGAGCACTCACTGAGCCCCGTGTCTCCACAATTGGTGGCAGCAGTGGGATACTACTCAGCCTGGTTTACCCAGGGGAGCTGCAGTGGACTGGTGTTCGTGGACACCGTCCAGGGCTCAACAACCAGGGGGTCACATAAGCATACCCAACAGGCCATAGGGGAGGCATTCAGGTTTCGGACGCTGCCATGTCCAACCCCACCAGCTCAGCCATGGGACAAGGACCAGACAGGAGTTACGACCGCAGCAGTAAATGGATGCTACAGGATCTGTGCCAGAGGCGAAAGATTATCTACTGGAATGCTGAGACTCGGTCGGACTTGATCCAGAAATTAGTCCGTTGGGATGCCCAGAATGATGCAGAGGACGTTGAGGATCCCGCCGATATTGACCCAGAGGATTTAAACTATGTGCCACATCATGGATCTAGTGACAATCGGTAATCAACTTTGTCCAAAATGGCCCAAGCCACAGCGTTTTTGAATGCATTGGGGCCTAGATCCTCAAGAGAAGAGAGGGCTTGGATTCTGGAATATGTTTATGGGATTCCAGCTGCCGTACTGCTAGCACCAGCCGCTCGAGAAGGATGGTCCCGCTACCCAGCAGAAGCTGCACCAAAACAAAGAGGCCGCATGCTTGGAGCCCGTCTGCCACTCCAACCAGTCAACATATGCCGAGATGAACCAACGAGACCTGAGGAATGCTACTCCCAAGAAACCCCAATAGCTTAGGAAGTGGTTTATCCAGTCCACACCCTACGGCAGGCCGGACACCGTACACCAGCCAACCTCCATCCCCACATCCAGACGGTCAAGGTCGGTGATATACAAGCTCAGGGACTTCGAGACATTGGATCTTTCATCACTCTGGTAAGCCCAGTTATTGTTTCCCCAGAAGACCATTTACCAGATTCCCAATTATCCATCTCCCTGGCTGAGGGCCAGCGCTCAGACGTCCCTCTGGCATGTGTGCAGTTGGACCTAAGGACCGACCAGGGAGAGGTCGAGGTAGAGCTTGTGGATAGCCTCCCCACACCTGGTATTTTGGGGACCAACCAGGAAGTGATCGATGTGGGGATTGTGAACAGCCTCCCCATACCGGTCATTGTGGAGACTGACCAGAGCAAGGCTGATGTGTAGCTTATGGACACCGTCCCCACACCAGTTACTTTGGGGTCTGACCAGGAAGAGGTCCATATGGAGTTTATGGACAGCCTCCCCACACCTGTTGTTTCAGGGACTAGCCAGGAGGAAGTTGAAGTGGGGTTCATAGATGGCCCCACCAAGCCTGTTGTTTCGGATACCACTCAGAGGGAAGTGAAAGTGGGGCTTGGGGATTACCTGCTCACACCAGTCATTTTGGAGAATGACCTAGGACAAGGACTATCCAGTCAGTTTGAAGCAGCCATCACCCATTTCCAAGCCAAGCAGGACCCTGATGTGGATCTTTCTAACATCTTTTCCAAGGATAATTCACATTCCCAGTCTCCAGCATCCACTTCTGAGCCAAGAACCGTGAGTAAGCCTAACCACACTGTGGCTATTGACTGGGGGAAGATTGATAATAAGAAATGTATGCAAGCCCAACTCATGGACCCCACCTTAGTGCTTGTCCACAATATGGCTGTTCAACTTGGGGGAGGTAATCAGGGGGAGGTGTATAGATGCGAGCCTCTGTTTCTGACCTCACCATTAAAAAGGACAGTGCCGTCAAGAGGAGAAGGATGATCGGAAGCCTATCATGTCTGGATAATATTAAGAAGGGGGAGGAATGTGACGACATGGACTCTCATGGGTTAAAGTTTCTTAAAATTCAGCCAGACAGGATGATAGATTGTTTATAGACGGGGGATAAGTCTCTCATTGTTTTTACAAGATTCTTGTTGACTCATGTAATTGTGTTGGCCACTGAAAGCCAGATGTATTGTTTCTCCAGACTCTTCCAGTAATCATTGTATTTTAGTTGTGTATTGCTAATGTGATTACCTTAGTAGCCATTATCTAGTCTATGCATTCCAGACTACATGTATACCCTCAGTCTTTCTGTAGACATCATTTGGATGAACATTGTCCATGCAGCTTGAGATTCATCCAATGGGAGAGGCGATCTTGTCCAACCAATCGATGAGGACGCAGTGTATCCAAGTGGAAGGCTGTGGCAATAAAAGGGATTTCTTTAAGCCACCAGGTTGATGAAGGTTGTTGATGGATGCTGATGGATCCAGTATAAGCTCTTAGGAGCTGACTAGAGGATCAGGATATCTTATGGCTTCAATCTAGGGACTCCGGTTCCGGTTGGAGACCATATCCACAGCCTAGGGATTTCGACTCCGGCTGCCAGGATTGTATCATCATACCAAGGACTACTTAAGGAAGAAACACAGGTTGGGACAATTTGGTCTCCTGGCTACAGACTTTGCAGACCTCAGCCAGCTTCCTAAATCCGGTGCTATTCCTTTCTCGGTGGGTGCCCGACGAAAGCGGGGTGCTGCTGGCTTGGAGTAAGTGGCCCTGGAAGCTCTGAGGCAAGGACATTCTAAATCCCTGGTGAGCCAGTGGAAGGGTGAGACTCTGTTGCCTGTTACATTTGTATTTTGCTGGTTATGTGTTATGTGCCGTTAATTGTTTGGGGATCCAATAAAGTCTAATTATTGTGGTTCCCTCACCCTGTGTTGTCTGAGTAGTGATACGCCCACGGTTAAGGAGGCCGGCGTTCAGTTAGGATGAGCCCTGAGCCACGCTGTCTTTCTAAAGGCGGCTGGTTAAGTGGACGAGGCACTCACTGAGCCTATGAAGTTCAAAGCTCAATGAGGTTACAAAACCAATTTAGTGCGTTCAGTAAGTCAGTAAAAAGTAGTTAGGAGTGTTCAAAACAAGCAATTGATAAGGGTGCCCATACTTATGCACCGGTCAAATTTTGTTTAAATGGAGATTGCACATTTCTGTTAGTACAGGAAACCTCATTTCAATCCAGAAATATTACTGAGTCCAACATTTATTAGATATATGAAACTGAAATAGCTGTTGCAAAAACCCAAATTGCTATAAAGAAAAAAGGTTAACATTAATAGGGGTGCCCAAACTTTTTCATATGACTGTATGTGAATTGGGGAATAGAGAAGGGAGTCAGTTCCCAATGATGATGAAAAAAACACTAAACTGATAGTGTCGTGGGCGGAGGAGGGGACGCTGCGCTTTCCCACTGCTCGGGTCCGGCTCACTGCTGCTGCTGCTCAGTGGTGGCTCGAGCGGTAGGCCGGATCCCGGGGACTCGAGCGGCGCTCCTCGCCCGTGAGTGAAAAGGGGAATTTGATTGTGGGGGATTTGATTATTGTCCGTGACGCCACCCACGGTTGTGGTGATTTTGGTGACACCACCGCTACTCTAGACGGGGATCCCGGGAGCGGTGACAGGGAGCAGCTTGGTTGTTATTTCTCCCCTCCGTGGATAGGGGGTTGTTTGTCCCGGGGCCCGGTGATGGGGGTAGGGATGGTTGGTGCAGGCGGGCTACGGGGCCTGGCGAGGTGCAGGGTCGCGGGGGCAGCGCTGTGCCGTACGGCACGGGGGTACTCACTCAGCCTGAGACGATGACACAGTTCTCGGTAAAACACTCGGCTGGATGGACGGGTCCCCCAGACGGCTGCGGTTGCTTCTTCCCCGTAGGTTAGTGATGACCGTCTCTCCCTGCACCTATGTTCTATGTTGATTCCGATGGGTTCCCACCGGTAACCCGCTCCCCGACTTGGATGTAGGCTGGAGGAGCCCCTTTTTGCCCGCAGGCGCTGGCCCTGGGAAACGGTTGCCCTTGGCGGTGGCGGTGTCTCCCCTTCACGGTTGGACGGTTGCCTTCTGTCGGGACTTGACTGTTTGGAAACCCAGGAGGTCCCCTTCACTAACGGATTCGGCAAATTCACGGCGACTCCTAGCCTTACCGGGGTCCGAAAAGCCCCTGCCAATGGTGCTGGCTTCTCCTTGTGTACCGGTACGGTACCGCCGGGCCACCGCCCGTCCACGGTCCTTACGGCAAACTCCGATAGGCCACTCCTGCAGACGGTCACCACCGTCTGCCAACCTTGCTGCTCCGTCCGGGCCACACACCCGGACTCACTTCAGTCTACTCTCTTGCCACTTCACTACTCCTCGCTCTTCCTCCTTCCACTTTCACTGCCCAAGCTAATCTGCTCCTTTTCCCTCCTCCAGGACTGTGAACTCCTTGGTGGGCAGAGACCAACCGCCTGGCTCCACCCCCTGGTGTGGACATCAGCCCCTGGGGAAGGCAACAAGGGTTTTGTGTCTGGCTGAGATGTGCCTAATCGGGGTGTAGGGTGTGGTGGTGTAATTACCTGTGGCCCCTGGCTTGTCCAGGGCGCCACAATAGTGATTGTAAAAAACTTGATCCCACCAGATGTTTGATGTTCCCACAAAGGAATGGATGGTAGATGGAAATAGTAATTTGTAATGTGGCGCACCTGAGGCTTCCGTCGCCACAGAGACATTGCACCCCAGTCAGAGGTGTGATGTCCCATCCTGGGTAAGGAAAGGGTACATGCCAGTTCACAGGTAAAACTGCACTACACCCATTGCTAGGCACACACTGGGACAAGGGATAGTGGCAGTAACCCTCCCATGCTGCGTGCTGGGAGGGGTCGTAAGACCCATCCCTGCTCCCATAGGGTGGTAGATTAGCAACCAGGGGGTGGGAAGAGCCAGCCGAGTGTAGAGCAGAGAGGAAGGTCAGAGTTTCAGTTTACCTCAGAGAGTGAGAGAGTGAGGAGCCAGCATGTAGCTGTGAAAGAGAAAGGAGCTCTGTGAGCTCAGAGTGTCCGCAACAGAGAAAGAAAGCAACAGAAGAAAGAGAGAGACAGAGAGTAGAAGAAGAGCTCTAGTCAGGCAGGAGCTAAAGAAAGAAGAAAGTGACGCTTCCTGGTGAAGACCCTGGGACTCGGAGGGTCCAGGTGACACCAAGCAGAGAACGAAGGGATTCCAGGGCCACAGATAGCTTCAGAGCTGGTGGCCAGTGAAGTCAGCTGAGAAAGGACACAATTAGAGGGGTGCACTGGCATCAATCCCCAGATCTACCCGGGATCGGCGGAGGTCCCTGACGGTGGTCCCAGCAGTCCAAAGGCTCCTGCAGGCCTTGACAAGAACTGTGAGTAAAGACCTTGAAACTGCACCCCTGGTGTTGCCTCAGTTATTTCTCTGCATAGACACGAATAAGCACCAACAGTGTCCCCGGGGCACCGCTCCACCTGTGGTGAGCAGTACCACCATTGCTGCCATATCATCACCCCGGAGGCCTCACACAGCAGCGGCGGCTTAATAGCCGCATACCACAGGTGGCGTCACGAACACAAACCCCAAGTCATCAGCCATATTTAACTGACACCCACCAGGGCCACGGAGTCGGGCCCCGCCACCACTGATTACCCCCGGACTAGTCCGGTCCGGCACCGGGTGTCCCATAGCCCTGGGGTGGGCGAGTCAGTAATATGAACATGTTTATTATTATAGTATAGAGAAGTTACAGACATTGTTCAGACATAGAGATTGTGCGCTGAAAGTAAAGGCCCCGTCACACATAGATAAATCTTTGGCAGATCTGTGGTTGCAGTGAAATCATGGACATATTGTTCCATTTGTACACAGCCACAAACCTGGCACTGATTGTCCACAATTTCACTGCAACCACAGATCTGCCACAGATCTGCCACAGATCTGCCACAGATCTGCCACAGATCTGCCACAGATCTGCCACAGATATATCTCTGTGTGTGACAGGGCCTTTACTGTAATGAATGATAGATCGCTGTGATTGGGAGTTAGGAAGAAGAGGGAGGAGGAATGTTGGGTGTTTTGGGGGAGGGTTGTAATACTCTTCTCCACAGGGCCGCCACTAGAAATTTCAGGGCCCCATACTGGCAAAATTTTTGGGCCCCCTTGAGACTCCGCCCAGGCTCTACCCCAGCCCCGCCTCCACCCCTCAAACCTTCCACAGTCCTGCCGCCACTCTTTGAAAAACTAACAAATATATTATGCACATACATATCACACACGCCCTGCCCCTCCTATCTCACACAGCCTGTACACACACACACACACACACGCACCCCCATATCACACACAGCCTGCGGCACCCCCATATCACACACAGCAAGAGGCACCCCCATATCACACATAGCCTGCGCCACCCCCATATCACACACAGCCTGCGCCACCCCCATATCACACACAGCGTGAAGCACCCCCATATCACACATAGCCTGCGCCACCCCCATATCACACACAGCCTGCGCCACCCCCATATCACACACAGCCTGTACACATTTACACACACAGCCCGCAGCAACCCCCCGTATTACACAGCCTGTACACATGTATATACACACACACTCTGCAGCACCCCCATATTACACACAGCCTGTACACATATACATACAGGCTGCAGCACCCCCATATTACACACAACCTGTACACATATATACACACATAGGCTGCAGCACCCCCATATTACACACAGCCTGTACACATATACACACACAGGCTGCAGCACCCTCATATTACACACTGCCTGTACACACACACACACACACCCCAGCACCCCATATTACACACAGCCTGTACACATATACACACAGGCTGCAGCACCCTCATATTACACACAGCCTGTACACATATACACACATATCTGCAGCACCCCCATATTACACACAGCCTCTACACATATACACACGCAGGCTGCAGCACCCCAATGTTACACACAGCCTGTACACATATATACACACATAGGCTGCAGCACCCCCATATAACACACAGCCTGTACACATATACACACATAGGCTGCAGCACCCCCATATTACACACAGCCTGTACACATATACACACACAGGCTGCAGCACCCTCATATTACACACTGCCTGTACACACACACACACACACACACACACACACGCTGCAGCACCCCCATGTTACACACAGCCTGTACACATATACAGAAAGGAATAACTTCGGCACACTGTATGTTTCCCAAAGAGAAAAAGATGGACACAAGAAAGTTGATTTCAAATCCTTTTCTTTTATTCAATGTAAAAAAGTGGGCCGGATCCGGGGACTCGAGCGGCGCTTCTCGCCCGTGAGTGAAAGGGGGTAATGTGGTTTGGGGGATTTGGTCCATGATGCAACCCACGGTTTGTGGTGAGGTTGGGGCACCACCGCTGCTATTGACGGGGATCCCGGGAGCGATGGCAGGGAGTGATGGGAAGTCAGTGGAGTTTAGAGTTCAGTGAGTGAAGTTAGAAGAATTGGAGAAAACTGACTGTGTCCGGGTACGTGGCCCGGGCACCGAGAGCAAGGTTGGCAGACGGTGGTGGCCGTCTGCAAGAGAGGCAGATCAACGCGGAACCGTAGGACCGGGGACGGGCGGTGGCCCGCCAGTACCGAACCGGGGAGCGAAGTGAAGCCAGCACAAACCGGCAGGGCCTGCGGACCCCGACCAGGCTTGGAGTCGCCGTTAAACAGGTCAAATCCGTTAGTGACCGGAACCCCAGGGGTTTCCAAACAGCCAAGACCCGATTGAGGGCAACCGTCCAACCAGCACAAGGGAAATACAGCTACCGCCACAGCTAGAGTTCCCAGGGCCAGAGCCTACGGGCAAAAGGGCTCCTCCGGCCAATATACACGCTGGGGAGCGGGTTACCGGTGGGAAGCCATCGGGACCGAAGAAACACAAAAGGTGCAGGGAAAGGCAGCCATCACCACCCGTCCGGGAGAAACCACAGCAGCCGGCTGCGGGACCCGTCCATCCAGCTGTTTGTTTTACCAGAGACTTTGCATCCATTTGTGGCTGAGTGAGTACTACCGTGCTGTCCAGCACTGTGCTGCGCAGTCCAAGCGACCCTGCACCTTGCCCAACCCTGCCTCCCCGTCACCTCACCGGGCCCCGGGACCACCAACCCCCCTACCCACGGAGAGGAGAGAAACATCCCAGGTGCTCCCTGCCATCGCTCCCGGGATCCCCGTCAATAGCAGCGGTGGTGCCCCAACCTCACCACAAACCGTGGGTTGCATCATGGACCAAATCCCCCAAACCACATTACCCCCTTTCACTCACGGGCGAGAAGCGCCGCTCGAGTCCCCGGATCCGGCCCACCGCTCGAGCCACCGAGCAGCAGCAGCAGCGCCGGACCTGAGCGTGGTGAGCGCAGCGCCCTCCCCGCCCGCGACATAAGAGATAAAGGGACAGTTGTATCAATATCAGTTAATTGAAATTACCAGAAGCGTCTAGGGATTAGCTTAGTAAAAGGTCCAGGGAATCTGGCTGTCAAAATCCAGGAAACTGGCAGGCTAAAAGTGAAAGGGATAAATGAGCATGCAGAGCATACAGTGACTCCTGATCACCCAGCTGAGTTACCAACCCTGTGCCTCTGGTGCAGTGTGTGCAGACCGCGTGTCCTGTGTGGTGCTGACAATGTGAGGAGTGGGCGTTTAATGCTAATTGGAAGTGACGTCTGGATATCTCTCCCTTTTAAAAGCCCACTCCTCACATTGTCAGCACCACACAGGACACGCGGTCTGCACACACTGCACCAGAGGCACAGGGTAGGTAACTCGGCTGGGTGATCAGGAGTCACTGTATGCTCTGCATGCTCATTTATCCCTTTCACTTTTAGCCTGCCAGTTTCCTGGATTTTGACAGCCAGATTCCCTGGACCTTTTACTAAGCTAATCCCTAGACGCTTCTGGTATTTTCAATTACCTGATGTTGATACAACTGTCCCTTTATCTCTTATATAGCCCACTTTTCATCCCTTCTCTCACCATTTTCTCACCCTTAGACTTTCCATTTATTCCTGGACCTTACAGCGCCCCCTTCTGGCTGAGTTCTGGTAAATCACCTCTCAGGTAAATCTCCCTTGGATTTCATATCCCAGACCCTACTACACCCTGAGTTATACCCATGACTTGATATGTATTTCCCCTTTCATATATGGAGGATCCCCCGGCCTCTCTATGAACCACGACCCGTATACTATATACAGTGCCATATCGTATCGTGCTAGATCTTTTACGTCACTGGAGGTAAATAATCCCCATTACAGTCTATGTCCCTGGAATCTTCCTCCTATGTATAACTCTTGTATACATGACTTTCTATATTTATATCTCTTTATATAGGTCTCATTTCTACAGCCTCTAGACAACCTACCTTTCCGTGTGCGGTCTCCTACTATAACACACAGGGACTCGTGTTCAGACCATATGTGCGGATATCATTTGAACCTTCCCTGACTAATAGGTATCTTCCACACAGTATTCAAGACATATCGTTATGTACTTCATTTTCATGTCATCTACTGTAACATTTTCCCTATAGTACCATGTGATGACACTACCACTTCCCTACAAGTGCAGTTCCTTCATGTCACAGCTTATACGCTGTTCGTGATTACGCATACTCTTTGTGGTACGTTCATACGGCATCTACTTTTCTAAGACTGTATCCTGCGATACCCCACAGGCTTATTTTTCTATCCCTTTGCACAGCAGGTGTTAAGCACATATATACATTCTGCTTGCTGATCTCCAGTGATTCCTGTCCATTCTAGGTGAGCTCTCCTGCCTCTGACACCTCACCTATTAGTTACACCGCGTACCACCTTCATCACGTATTTATCCCATATACACCCATAATACGCGGTATATTTCCTTTTTACATGTCTAGATTTACTCCCTCTTGATATTCTTGATGTTGTGATCCTTTGATTCTCTGCTGTTCCCTCCTCAGGATTCACTTATGCATTTCGTACTGTATTATGGTATTATGTCAACATTATCCGTATATTCATATTGATGGATTTCCTTTTGTTTTGTTTTATTGTATATAACACTACATCCAGTCTGTCCGACCTGAGGAAGGCCTCTTGGCCGAAACGTTGTTCCTGGCGGACCTTTTGTTTTGTACAGCATTTCTTCACATTGAAGAAAAGAAAAGGATTTGAAATCAACTTTCTTGTGTCCATCTTTTTCTCTTTGGGAAACATACAGTGTGCCGGAGTTATTCCTTTCTGTATTGACGCTTTTCTCCTGAGCACCTGTGCAAGGTGATGCAAGGTCTTTCTCTCTTTTTTGTACACATATACACACATAGGCTGCAGCACCCCCATGTTACACACAGCCTGTACACATATACACACATAGGCTGCAGCACCCCCATGTTACACACAGCCTGTACACATATACACACATAGGCTGCAGCACCCCCATGTTACACACAGCCTGTACACACACACACACGCACTGCAGCACCCTAATATTACACACTGCCTGTACACATATACACACACAGGTTGCAGCATCCCCATGTTACACACAGCCTGTACACACACACACAGGCTGCAGCACCCCCATGTTACACACAGCCTGTATACACACACACACACACACAGGCTGCAGCACCCCCATGTTACACACAGCCTGTACACCCACATACACAGGCTGCAGCACCCCCATGTTACACACACCCTGTACACACACACACACAGGCTGCAGCACCATGTTACACACAGCCTGTACACACACACACACACACACACGCTGCAGCACCCTAATATTACACACTGCCTTTACACATATACACACACAAACACAGGCTGCAGCACCACCATGTTACACACACCCTGTACACACACACACAGGCTGCAGCACCATGTTACACACAGCCTGTACACACACACACACACACAGGCTGCAGCACCCCCATGTTACACACAGCCTGTACACACACACACACAGGCTGCAGCACCATGTTACACACAGCCTGTACACACACACACACACACACACACACACACACACACACACACACACACACACACACACACACACACACATTACCTCATCTTGCATTTCCAGATGGTGCAGACCAGGAGAGGAGACACTGGGATCTGCACGGAGGCTGCAGAAGTTCCAGTCACTTTCCCTGTCATGAGATCAGGCACATGATTAGTCAGCTGACATGGAAGTTCCTTCACCTTCTCAGCTCCTGCAGCCTCCATTGTGGTCCGGTACGTTTCCTGTCCTGCTCTGCAGAGCATGAAGAGAGGTGGCAGCTCTCTATTAGCGGCTCGGGCCCTCCTCATTGCCCTAATGGTGGCCCCTGCCCTTGGGGCCCGGTGAGCAGATGAATGAAACGGGAGGGGCCCGGGCTGTCATCGGGGCTCCTCTCCTGGCTTCTGCTGACTGGGCCCACTACAGGAGTCACAGTAGTAATACCCTGATGGCAGCCCTGCTTCTCCATATAGTGATTATATAAATATATAACAATGTGAAATGTTCAGTGCACATGGAATATTGCTTTTTATTGGATTTTTAGAAAACAGACATCTATTAGTAACTGAATATATTTTGACTCTAATGTAACTTCTAACATGCTTTCCTTTTCATGTACTTACTTGCCTTTACTTTGACTGTCTCTTTTGTGTTTTCTTGTCCTGCTTGCCAAATATATGGTTTCTCCCCATGTGAATTTTTCTTAGTGGTCAATAAATTATAATTTTCAAGTAAAACATTTCTCACCTTCTAGGTATGATAATGGCCCTTGTGAGTTTTGTGATATTTAAAAAGAAGTCATTAGTTTGTAAAATATTTCCCTCATTCTGAACATGGCAAGGATTTCTCCCCTGTGTGAATTCTGTGGTGTTTACCAAGTTGCGATTTATGGATAAAACATTTCCCACATTCTGAACATGAATATGGCTTCTCCCCTGTGTGAGTTCTCTGGTGTGTAACAAATTGTGATTCATCTGCAAAACATTTCCCACATTCTAAACATGAAAAAGGCTTCTCCCCTGTGTGAGTTCTCTGGTGTGTAACAAGAAGTGATTTTCGGTTAAAACATTTCCCACATTCTGAACATGAATATGGCTTCTCCCCTGTGTGAGTTCTCTGGTGTGTAACAAAGTGTGATTCATGTGCAAAACATTTCCCACATTCTAAACATAAAAAAGGCTTCTCCCCTGTGTGAGTTCTCTGGTGTGTAACAAGATGTGATTTTTGGTTAAAACATTTCCCACATTCTGAACATGAAAATGACTTCTCCCCTGTATGAGTACTTTGAGGTGTAACAAGATTTTTTTTCCAGGTAAAACTTTTTCCACATTCTGAACATGAAAATGACTTTTCCCCTGTATGAGAACTTTGATGTGTAAGAAGATTTGTTTTCCGGTTAAAACATTTTCCACATTCTGAACATGAATATGACTTCTCCCTAGTATGAATTATCTCATGGTTAACAAGAGTTATTTTCTGGCTAAAACTTTTCCCACATTCTGAACATGAAAAAGGCTTCTCACCTGTGTGAGTTCTGTGATGTGTAATAAGACTTGATTTGGTGTTAAAATATTTCCCACATTCTGAACATGAAAATGACTTCTTCCCCATATGAGTTCTTTGATGTGTAACAAGATTTGATTCATAGATAAAAAATTTCCCACATTGTGAACATGAAAATTGTTTCTCCCCTGTATGAGTTCTTTGATGTATAACAAGATTTGATTTCCGGGTAAAACATTTCCCACATTCTGAACATGAAAATGGCTTCTCCCCTGTATGAGTTCTTTGATGTCTAACAAGATCTGATTTCTGGTTAAAACATTTCCCACATTCGGAACATGAATATGGATTCTCCCGTGTGTGAGTTCTCTGATGTTTTAGAAGGTTTGATTTCTGAGTAAAATATTTCTTACATTTGGAACAAGAAAATATCTTCTCCTCTGTGTGAATTGTTTGATGTTTAACAAATGATGTTTCAAGGGGAAAACTATTTCCATTATTTAATTGTGAAATTGGCTTCTTTCCTTTAAGAGCAGTTAGTTTCCTACTGCCTTTTTTGTGACTTTTATTTATTTTAGTAGTCTGTAAAGATTCAGAAGATAGGACCCGTTTCATAGGTTCAGAAGATAGATCTTTGCTGTGAAAGGAAGATGGGATATCTGGAATAATGGCATTCACTTTAGTTGAATCCTGTGTGATCTCAAGGTCATCTGACTTATAAATTGAAGATGTCAGTTGTCCCACTGGTCTCATGGTACAGTCATCTATTAAGAATAAAACCTGTTATTTTTTTCATAAAATATGCTTGTTGCAACAGCACTACCAAATCAGATAAATATTAATCAAATAGCATCATAAAATTTAAATCTTTATTAATCTAGAAATTTTAAAAGGAAGAAAATTCTTTCTTCTCTTGGATTTACGTAAACTCAATAAGCGGTCAGGGTTCCCAAACTATTTAGTTGGGCCAGCATATAGCAATAATGCCCTATAGATTACCTCTGGCACTATACTGGCCCATAGATGGGGGCCTCTGCAGCAGCCACAAATAGTCATACAAAAAAAACACAAGAAAAAAAACCACAGAAAACAATACTATTACATTTGCTATCAAGTACTGGATAGTGGTCCTAGGTAAAAAGAACACAGCAAAAGCAACAGAATAGACCTAAGTAAATATATACATTTTCCACAGGGTGCTGACAGCGGTCAAACACACGGGACAGTATATAATACAATACAAGGACTAGGACAGATCTCACCGCGCCCTATTAGGTCAGGGTATACAGAGTCTTCCACCAGAAAATTGGGTCCAGGGCCTTTCTCCAAATTTAGCTGTCCCTAAGACCTCCTGGAGAAAATAAAAGAGCTGTCTGGTACCCCAAGCTCCCGTCCTAACAAGGACGGTCCACAGCTAGATCTGTAATGCTGGACCCCTACATTGACCCTACCAGCGTCCCGACGCGTTTCGTCTTAAACGACTCTTCAGGGGACATAATGCTTACTGTAGATGAGGTTCTTATACCCAGCTATCATCTGCTCATAGTATTAGAGAGCCCGACGTCTCTCAAATGGGGTCTTTTATAAATGTTAACATTACATCTAGTCCAATCATGCCCGTTTTAGCTCACCTGGTATCAATTCCATTGAAAATTGCAATCGCCTCGCCATTAGCTCCCTTCACTTCCTGGATTGCACGGTGTGCGTTCCATTAGGAAATACGCCCACAGTATCCACTATAATGGTGATTACCTCATCATTTAGTCACTTCATTTCCTGCATTGCTCGGTGTGCGTTCCATTCAGAAACACGCCCACAGCATCCGGACGTTGGGGAGCGGAGGAGGGAACTCCTCCTCATTTCCTGACAGGCAATACATGCGCTCTATTCCAAGCCTCGTTCTCAGCGGCCGGAAGTCCAGCACAATTTGAGCACAATGTGGCCATTTCACTTAGGGGTACTCATGTTTGTTGCCAGCACTTTTGACAGTAATGGCAATTTACATTGTTACACAAGCTGTACACTGACACTGTACATTACATGAAAGTGTCAGATCTTCAGTGTTGTCCCATGAAAATATAATGAGAGGTGTACTAACTTTTGTGATATACTGTATCTGCAATTTTCACTCTCCAACATCCACTGCGTGCTAATTCCTGGAAAGTGCCTGTCAGTCAAAATAGTCACTACTAGGGCTGAGAGGATCCGGACTGTAAAAGTCCGGATCCGCGCGGTTTCAACACTCTGAGTGCCGGACCCGGGCCCGGAATTCTGGGTGCACGATCCAGATTCGGCAATTAAAGTAAAAATAAAAGAAGAAATAAGTGAGAGTTTCATACTTATCGAGACTCGGTTTAATGGCGGCACACTGCTTCCGGGTCGCGCATTCACTTCCTGTACTGTGCATTGCATACACACATCTTTACGTGTTTTCCCCGCCCACCGGACGTCCTCTCATCTGTGATTGGTTTCAGGTTGACGTGCCCCTACAGCCTGTAACAGTCTCTGCTGCAGTCATCGCTCATTGCGGCTCAGTAATAGGCTACACTCAGAGCTGGCAGTCTTCTCTATGGCTGCTAGCTGTGAGATGTAACAGAGCTGGATGTGTCGTCGTGGAACCTTGTGTGGATTACGCAGGAGCTGCAGGGTGTTTGGGCTTAATAAAGTTGTGCGTTTTGTACTTTATGCCAAATAAAGGATTTTTCTCTGTGTCTTGTTTATTTACATTCATTTACAGGTTTGTGATGCTGGTATCTCATAGGCGCCCGTGCCATCACAACCTAGGGCTTACTAGCAGCTGTGCGCTGCTGTTAACCTCCTATTACCCCGATTGGCACCGCATCACACCATTAGAAAGGGCCAGTAACGTACCGGGATTGTCACATCTAATATATGCGGCAATACCAGGCGGCTGCGGGCTGAGCATACCAGCCTCCAGCCGGCATTAATATGGCTGCGGATGAAAATTAAGGGGGACCGCACGTCTTGTTTTTTTTTTTTTAATTATTTATTTAAAAAAAAAAAGCCGGAGTCACACTTGCGAGAGATACACTGCTTTCCCCGCCCACTGGCTGTCCTGGCGCCTGTGATTGGTTGCGGTTAGTTGACACGCTGCCACTCAGGGTGGGGGCATGTCTAACAGAAACCAATTACACGCGCCGATGGGTGGGTAAAGTAGTGAATATTGAATTGTTGGCTCCGGAAGAGAAAAACATGACCCGGAAGGAGTTTGCCGCCATGACAGCGACTCTGAGTATGCCACGCTCGCTCCTACCTACCTATCCCCTCCACAAACATTTTTAATCTCCGAATTCTGGTCCCCATTGACTTTTATGGGCACTGGATTCTGGAGCGGATCGGACTCTTTAAAATCTGGCTGTGATCCGCCGGTCCCGGTTTTTGGTGGGTTCGATCAACTTTAGTCACTACAACTATGGAGAAATTCACTGAGGGCTATAATTTCCAAAATGGAGTCACTTTACGACACTTTCTTCTCTGGTTTTCTGCTGTTCTGGGCTTGTGCAAATGGTGTGCCAGATCTCCTCTGGGATCTGCTCTAGCGACATCAGCTTCTGTCACCAGGCACGGCCTTATTCATTCTGCCGGTGGAGCTGGTGATGGAGATGTCAGAACCTGATGCTACAGGTGGTGCAGGTTCTGTCTAGTCCCTAAGATTAGGGTGGCTGGGATGTGTAGTACAATCCAGTCTGGCAGTGTGTGCAGTCCAGCTGAGGTAATCAGCTCTCTGCTTCTGTCAACTGGAAAGCACTACACCCTACTAGAGCTGGAAGTATATTGATGGAAGCTGCCAGATACAGCCTTGTTCTCCTCTGGTTCAGGCCTCTCTGCTCACATCCTCTGTTTCCTGTTCTCTTCTCGACCTGTTTGCTGACTACTCTTACATCTTCTGATTTTCTATTTTCTCTGCCTCCTGGTTCTGACCCGACTACCTGACTATTCTTCTTGCCATCTCGCACCCGAGCAGCAGCTAACTCTGTGGCCCCAGACTAGGGGTCCCTGTGTAAGTCCAGATCCATGAATAGTGGTTGAAGGGTGATGTTCAAAGTAGTCACTAGGATCTGAAAAGCCGAAAAGACAGTAAAGCGCTGTGGAATATGTTGGCGCTATAGAAATAAAAATTAGTATATTATTATATAGTCCAAGTCTGTTCATGGTTGCCATGTCTTGAGCTGGCAGGTGACCACAAACACTCCCCCTCGTAACTTTCTACCTGTAAACTAGTTTTTGACTGCAAAATCTGTGTTCCAAAAACTAAATCGACTCTTTCCTTTCTGATCTCGGCCATGTGCCCAGACAGTACTGTACAGCCGAATATTGGCTATTGTCAGATTCATGAGAAATTGGAAAATAATTAGTAAGTTCTATAGTTTCCTGTTACCCTTTGTGAAAATGAAAAAATTATGATCAAACCAAAATTATATTGAAACATCTACATTGCTTTTTTGCATTCCACTTTGTGTTAATTCCTGAATGTGGTGTTTGATACTATGAAGAGAGCAATTTTCTAAAATCTAGATCCCTGAAAGTAATTTTAAAAGTGAATTGTTATCCAAAAAACAGGAATTACACCTGCTGGTAATTGTATTTCCAGGAGTCTATTATGACAGCACCCGAGCATAAGCATAAGCACAGTCGCGGCCATCATAGCAAGACACCAACAGCCCTTATGCGAAGGAAGCGGCTGGCGCCAGGAGCATTGTCCCGCTCTACTGGGGCAGGGTTAGGACTTCCCTGGAAGAGGTGTAGGCTTCGGACCACTTTACAGGAGGAAGGAGAAAGGTGAACCCCTCCAATCCTCCCGAGTCTGCCCCCAGGTAGGTGCCTCCCGCTGCTGCACTACCTCCTGCGTCTGTCCTGTATAGGGACAGGAAAAATACTGAGAGGGTGAGGGTGGGAGAGGCCTTTAACCTCTCGTGTGTTTCCTGTCCCTATAGAGGATATGAGGAGCAACCTCCTATGGTGCTGTCATGAGAAACGACCTGGAAAATAAGTTTTGTTGATTTATTTGAACATATAAACACTTGTTTCTAAACTTTTAAGCCTCCTAGCATCTAAAAAATAAAAGGATGTTGGAAAAATGAAAGGGAATGTTTGAAAAATGCTGTCGCCCTAAAGTAGGAATAAGGTAAATGTTATTTAACTATTTTGTGTGGTTTCTATCTTAAAACTTTAAAGTTTGAAAATTACAACCTAAAATTGCCAGAAACATAAAGTACAATGTGTCACAGAAAAAATATCTCAGAATCAGTGGAATAAAAAAAGGCTCCAAAGTGATCAAAGTGATCACCTCGTTAGGAACGGAAAAACTGGGTGCGGGAGGTGGTGAGATCAGATTGTTTTGGGCGCTAACTACTGTAGTGAATAACTGAGTATGGACAATAACAAATCTACTGAAATGATCAAACTCATCCGTCTTCATCAGTAAAATAATTAGTAACGAGCGGTGACACATCTCTCTGGGTGATTAGAGGATGCGGCTCGGTGGCTCTTATCTGTAGATTAGAGCCATCAGCCACGCACAGCTGAGGGATAGATCACGGCAGACGGGGAATGGTCTTTTTTTTGCAGTTTATTGCAATTCTGTTGAAGTTAGACGGTTTTAAAGAAAATTGAAGTCAAAATAAAGGGAAACTATTGTAGAGAAATTCACACTTGGATCTCACTGGACATTTAATGTTGGCCATCATAAAAGCAAAGTTTGAACAAAAATACTGGACCTGGTGTTGTAGGGGCCAAATTATCACATTCAGCAGCACAAAATACAGAGAAGGTAGATTCATCTTATATGATGCCAGGATTCTAGGAAGGAAACAGCATCATCACCCTCCGATATCTCCTACGGGCCATCATAATATCATTCTACAAGTGATTTTCTAACTTGTCCGCACATTCTACGTACACTGTCGTTTAGATTTTTCGTTTACAGATCTGGGCGAATCATCTAACTCCAACAGAAGGACCTCCAATGCCCAAAGTAATGGGGACAGATTCAATGCATTGGTTTAGAGGTGGAATGGGGACCACTTGATTGTGATATGGCCGAACTACACCACCGATAAATCAGCCACAGCCGGTGACTGAGAAGAATCTGTGACTTCTCTGCATTTAGTGGTCACTACTCACCTGGGCGGTTATCTGTAGGAATCTCCTCTTTACTCCGCTCATCACCCCTCACATATGTCTCTGTAGTATTAATATGGGGCAGATCTTCCCCCTGAAACAAATATTGTAAACGTCACAGAAGGAGAAGTCACATCTATGATCAGGTCTAATCCTGCCATCTCCACCGCTCTCATTACACAAGTATGACACATATAATACTGGAGGATAAAACAAGACCGAGCACAAGACCTTCACAGCCGTCTACACATCATAGGGGGATTTCATGGCACCTTCTCTCCATCTACCTGATGATCCTGAGGAACATCGGGGTCTTCTTGTTTACAGTCCTGTGGGAGAAGAGGACGGGGACATCTCTCTGGTGTTGTCCTCTTACTGGATAGAGCTGGAGGAGACACATACAGGGACTGAATTCATTCCTTACATACAGATAATTATAGGCGTGTGTATTTAGTCCTGTCTATTACCTGGTGATGTGAGGGGCTGGGGATCCTCCATCATGACGTCCTTGTACAGATCTTTGTGTCCTTCTAAATACTCCCACTCCTCCATGGAGAAATAGACGGTGACGTCCTGACACCTTATAGGAACCTGACACATACAATGATACCGTCACCCCGATCCCTTCATAGCGTTACTGTATAGTGTCCCAGCATTCCCAGCAGTGTCACCTCTCCAGTCAGCAGCTCAATCATCTTGTAGGTGAGTTCTAGGATCTTCTGGTCATTGATGTCCTCATGTATCGGGGGGTGAGGTGGAGGCCCCGTGATTGGGCTCAGGGGTCTTCCCCATCCCTCAGACACAGGGGCCTGACAGGGCTCACTAGAGGTCTTCTTCACTACTGTGTAATCCTGGTTATGGAGAGACACAGTAATAAATCTCACTCCAGACATTTCCAGAGTCCTCACCTCTCCAGTTCTGTCCATCTGTTATTCCCATAGATAAGAATGATGTAATGTGACGTCATCAGAATCTCTCACCTCTCCAGTAAGCCGGAAGAGGATCTCTAGGGTGAGGTGTAATATCCTCTCCGCCATCTTGTCCCTGTCCATATCCATCCTTCACGGGGCAATCAGGAGAATTCTCTTCTATAGAGCGATTGTTCTCCCCCAGCATCTAATGTGTATGGAGCCTGAGCCCAGTAATGGGGAATCTCCACACACCTCCACCTGCAGAGCCGCACACTAGATATATAATACCCTGCACCTACCTCCACCTGCAGAGCCGCACACTAGATATATAATACCCTGCACCTACCTCCACCTGCAGAGCCGCACACTAGATATATAATACCCTGCACCTACCTCCACCTGCAGAGCCGCACACTAGATATATAATACCCTGCACCTACCTCCACCTGCAGAGCCGCACACTAGATATATAATACCCTGCACCTACCTCCACCTGCAGAGCCGCACACTAGATATATAATACCCTGCACCTACCTCCACCTGCAGAGCCGCACACTAGATATATAATACCCTGCACCTACCTCCACCTGCAGAGCCGCACACTAGATATATAATACCCTGCACCTACCTCCACCTGCAGAGCCGCACACTAGATATATAATACCCTGCACCTACCTCCACCTGCAGAGCCGCACACTAGATATATAATACCCTGCACCTACCTCCTCCTGCAGAGCCGCACACTAGATATATAATACCCTGCACCTACCTCCACCTGCAGAGCCGCACACTAGATATATAATACCCTGCACCTACCTCCACCTGCAGAGCCGCACACTAGATATATAATACCCTGCACCTACCTCCACCTGCAGAGCCGCACACTAGATATATAATACCCTGCACCTACCTCCACCTGCAGAGCCGCACACTAGATATATAATACCCTGCACCTACCTCCACCTGCAGAGCCGCACACTAGATATATAATACCCTGCACCTACCTCCACCTGCAGAGCCGCACACTAGATATATAATACCCTGCACCTGCCTCCACCTGCAGAGCCGCACACTAGATATATAATACCCTGCACCTACCTCCACCTGCAGAGCCGCACACTAGATATATAATACCCTGCACCTACCTCCACCTGCAGAGCCGCACACTAGATATATAATACCCTGCACCTACCTCCACCTGCAGAGCCGCACACTAGATATATAATACCCTGCACCTACCTCCCCCTGCAGAGCCGCACACTAGATATATAATACCCTGCACCTACCTCCACCTGCAGAGCCGCACACTAGATATATAATACCCTGCACCTACCTCCTCCTGCAGAGCCGCACACTAGATATATAATACCCTGCACCTACCTCCACCTGCAGAGCCGCACACTAGATATATAATACCCTGCACCTACCTCCACCTGCAGAGCCGCACACTAGATATATAATACCCTGCACCTACCTCCTCCTGCAGAGCCGCACACTAGATATATAATACCCTGCACCTACCTCCACCTGCAGAGCCGCACACTAGATATATAATACCCTGCACCTACCTCCTCCTGCAGAGCCGCACACTAGATATATAATACCCTGCACCTACCTCCACCTGCAGAGCCGCACACTAGATATATAATACCCTGCACCTACCTCCACCTGCAGAGCCGCACACTAGATATATGGCTGCTTTGTGCTTGCAGGACCTGTGATGATGTCACATGGAGGGGAGGAGTCAGGGGTCACATGATCAGCTCCTCAGTGTAGTCCTATATTGGCGTGCACACACTGGATGTCTGAGGCGCGGTGTCAGTGGACAGTTATAGTAAGCCACTGTTGCGTATGTATGTGACCCCTGTTGCGTATGTATGTGACCCCTTCACACTGTTATTTCAATCTTTGCCTAATTAAATTCTTTATTGATAAGTTCAGGTGAGGAGAAGATTTGTTGAGCGACTTTCAAATAAAGACGTTTGGACCTGATCGGTCTTGATCACAAGTCACTGAAAATGTGTGTATGACGTATATGGAGCAGAGCCGCATGTGTACGATGTGTATGGAGCAGTGCTATGTGTGTACGATGTCTACGTCACAGAGCAGTGTATGTAACGGAGCCGTTTGTGCATGACGTGTATTTAGTGAAGCTGTGGGTGCACATGTATGTAGCAGATACCCTCTTTTACCACTTTATTAATCCCCAAAACACCCATGCATCTCCAAGATGATCCACACAAGGTCCCACAACGATTCAAGCTCTGCTACATGTAAAGTTACAGTGCGTGATCATGACTGCCCGCTATGAGGTTCAGGCAGACACTAAGCAGCGATCAGTGGTGACGTCACTCAGGTTAGCTGTGGCCACAGCTGGAGGTTTCCATGGTCCTCCACTTGTGATCGCAGGTAACTTGACCTCAGGTGACGTCAGCGACCTCACCTGAATTCATTCACCTGTAGGGAGTCGGGAATAGGTCACCCCTGCACAACTGCGACACACTGAGGGGTTTAGTATATTGTATTTCAATGCATAGTACTGTGTGTGGGTCGCCACCAGGTGGCAGTCTGGCCCAAGGATCATACAGTATGCTTGGCACCTGGGTTGGCGGATAGAGGGTTAATAGAGGAGGAGAACAGGATACTATAAATAGGGCGGTTAGAGGGAAAAGGGTAGGTGAGTCCCAAAGAAGAAGTAGAAAAGATAAGGCCAACATTGAGACTGATTTCTGACTCAAAAGCGGGCTTTACACACAGCGACATCGCTAACGAGATGTCGTTGGGATCATGGAATTCATGACGCACATCCGGCCTCGTTAGCGACGTCGTTGCATGTGAAACGCAGAAATGACCGTTAACGATCAAAATTACTTACCAAATCATTGATCGTTGACCAATCGTTCCTATCCTGATTATCATTGCTGTTGCAGGACGCAGGTTGTTCGTCGTTCCTGAGGCAGCACACATCGCTATGTGAGACACCGCAGGAACAAGGAACAACACCATACCTGCGGCCGCCCGCAATAAGAAAGGAAGGAGGTGGGCAGGATGTTCGGTCCGCTCATCTCCGCCCCTCTGCTTCTATTGGGCGGCCGCTGTGACGCTGAACAATCCGCCCCCTTAGAAAGCAGGCGGTTTGCTGGCCACAGCGACGTCGCTAAGCAGGTAAGTATGTGTGACGGGTGTAAGCGATGTTGTGCGCCACTTGCAGCGATTTGCCCATGATGCACAACCGACGGGGGCGGGTGCTTTCATCAGCGACATCGCTAGTGATGTCGCTCTGTGTAAAGCTCGCTTAAGAGTCATCCCTGGATTACAGATACGTGGGAGGCCGACAAGTTGGAGAACGGTCTAGTTACGTCCCCTGTGCTTGGGGTATAGTCCGGTGATTGGGGTGGTGGCCGTCTTCCTGGAAGCGTATTTCCCTACGAAGTCCCTAGTGAGACCGAAGTTAGTGGTGCCCTCAAGCAGAAGGACACGCTTGTTATTGACCTAAGGAGTTAAAAACGCTATGAGCTATTCCTAGCGCAAGCATTCCTGTGGGAGGGATCGGAAGGCTTAAGAGACTATATGATCCGGTCAACGCCAAAGTGACATCAAACGGGGAACTGAGGGGCCTAGCGGCATCTTACAGAACCCAGGTGCAAGGAAGACGGTCGGCCACTAAATTGATTTACGAGATGGAGTCTGGAGGGAACCCCCATGGGTCTGAATACGGTGACCGTGTAGCCCAGACGTTAACAAATGTTGTGAAGGAAAGAAGTGGAATTGTAATTGAAACGAAGAAAGGAAGTAAAGACAAGTTGATTAATTCAAATGATATGGCGTCTTGTTTATGTCCTTTGAAAATGACTGAAGTGTGGCGTGGACAAGTTGGGAGTGATCCTGTACGTGATGCGGCAGCGGGGAGGCATGGGGTTAGCGAGCGGCTGTGCTGTGGCTGGCTGACCCCTGCAAGCACAACTACTACGGCCTGCCCTGTGCGTCTCACATCTTGGTGTAGTCGGCAGGATCAACTTCCTTGCTTTAACGTGACCCGCTCGGTGAGAGTGAAGAAAAATAGAAAGAAAACCCTTTGGGATGTGTGCATGAGAAATACTAAAATGGCGCTGGTCGCTTTGGAAGAGCGGCGGGCCCAGCGTGGGCGGAGTCACAGCACAATGGCGCAAAAGTGTGGCCCACCCCCGGGAGCATTAATGACTGTCGGTCAACCCAAGGTGGGGTGTGGCAAGAAGGAAAATCCGCAGCTCCAAAGGTGGATCCCGGCAGCGGGACTTTCTAGGCAAAAGAGGAAACAAAACTCTGAGAGGAAAGCTGCCGGAGGAGAGAGCCACGAAAGTCTGAGCGAGAGGAAAGCTGCCCAAAAAGCAGAGTGTCCCGAAGACTGTTGTGAGTGAAAAGCTGAGGGAGATTGCATCCATTATGGAAAGAAGGCCCGGACCTGGTCCAGCGTGGGACGCTGCACTGAATTCGCTTTCCAGGGCTGCGGCTGTCACCAATGTTTATGTGAGTTTAGGAGTTGGCACAACCGTAATAGGTGAATGAAGTTACCTTGGCTTATCTGTTACCTTACCTGGGAAGACCCTATTCTGCTCTTATATCCACAGTATTTGCTACGTACACTGTGATGGTCAGGCACAGACTGAGTGAGTCGTGTGATGAGCGATGAATGAACTCAGGTGAGGTCACTAAAGTCATCTGAGGTCAAGTTACCTGCAGTCACAAGTGGAGAACCGTGGGAACCTCCAGCTGTGGCCGTGGCTAACCTGAGTGACTTCACCACTGATCGCAGCTCAGTCTCTGCCTGAACCTCATAGCGGACAGTCATGTACCATGATCGCGTGCTGTGACTACATGAAGCAGAGCTTGAAGCTTCGTGGGACCTCGTGTGGATTATGTTGAACCTGCACGGGTGTTTTGGGGATTAGTAAAGTGGTAAAAGAGGGTATCAGCTACATACATGTTGTGCACACAGGGCTTTGCTACATACATAGCTCCACTACGTTGACACATAGCACTGTTCCGTACACATCGTACACATGCGGCTCTGCTCCATATACGTCGTACACACATTTTCAGCGACTTGTGATCGAGACCGATCAGGTCCAAACGTTTTTCTTCTAAAGTCGCTCAACAAATCTTCTCCTCACCTGAACTTATCAATAAAGAATTAAATTTAGCAAAGTTTGAAATGAGTTTGAAGGGGTCACATACATACGCCACAGTGGTCACATACATACGCAACAGGGGTCACACACATACGCAACAAGGGTCACATACATACACAACAGTGGCTTACTATAACTGTCCACTGACACCGCGCCTGTCCAGTGTGTGCACACCAATATAGGACTACACTGAGGAGCTGATCATGTGACCCCTGACTCCTCCCCTCCATGTGACATCATCACAGGTCCTGTAAGCACAGAGCAGCCATATATCTAGTGTGCGGCTCTGCAGGTGGAGGTGTGTGGAGATTCCCCATTACTGGCGCAGGCGGCATTAACCCCTTCAGCTCTGAAACTTTCTTGGTGTTTTTCTCTTGCTGATTTCTATGAATCGTGAGGTTTTTGTTCCTTTTCTTCTGATAGATACAAACGCCCCAACTATGAGAGGCCGGAAGTGAGGAAACCCGTCTGCCCTCAGTCCTCAGCCCCTTTCTGCCCTCAGTCCTCGGCCCCTTTCTGCCCTTAGTCCTCGGCCCCTTTCTGCCCTTAGTCCTCGGCCCCTTTCTGCCCTCAGTCCTCGGCCCCTTTGTGCCCTCAGTCCTCGGCCCCTTTCTGCCCTCTGTCCTTGGCCCCTTTCTGCCCTCAGTCCTCGGCCCCTTTCTGCCCTCGGTCCCTTTCTGCCCTCGGCCCCTTTCTGCCCTCAGTCCTCGGCCCCTTTCTGCCCTCAGTCCTCGGCCCCTTTCTGCTCTCAGTCCTCGGCCCCTTTCTGCCCTTAGTCCTCGGCCCCTTTCTGCCCTCAGTCCTCGGCCCCTTTCTGCTCTCAGTCCTCGGCCCCTTTCTGCCCTTAGTCCTCGGCCCCTTTCTGCCATCAGTCCTCGGCTCCTTTCTGCCCTCAGTCCTCAGCCCCTTCCTGCCATCAGTCCCCTCCCCCTTTGTGCCCTCAGTCCTCGGCCCCTTTCTGCCCTCTGTCCTTGGCCCCTTTCTACCCTCAGTCCTCGGCCCCTTTCTGCCCTCGGTCCCTTTCTGCCCTCGGCCCCTTTCTGCCCTCAGTCCTCGGCCCCTTTCTGCCCTCAGTCCTCGGCCCCTTTCTGCTCTCAGTCCTCGGCCCCTTTCTGCCCTCAGTCCTCGGCCCCTTTCTGCCCTCGGTCCTCGGCCCCTTTCTGCCCTCGGTCCTCGGCCCCTTTCTGCCCTCGGTCCTCGGCCCCTTTCTGCCCTCGGTCCTCGGCCCCTTTCTGCCCTCATACAGTATAATGTTCCCCCAGAATGTTCTCTATATGTTTCCCCTTATTCTCTCCAGTAATTGTATTATTACAGCGGATTCTCTATGATGTTACATCGTCATCTTCTCCCCATTCAGGTCCTTATAATATCGGATCCTCTCACTGGACATCTTCTATAGAAGAGAATTCTCCTGATTGCCCCGTGAAGGATGGATATGGACAGGGACAAGATGGCGGAGAGGACATTACACCTCACCCTAGAGATCCTCTTCCGGCTTACTGGAGAGGTGAGAGATTCTGATGACGTCACATTACATCATTCTTATCTATGGTAATAACAGATGGACAGAACTGGAGAGGTGAGGACTCTGGAAATGTCTGGAGTGAGATTTATTACTGTGTCTCTCCATAACCAGGATTACACAGTAGTGAAGAAGACCTCTAGTGAGCGCTGTCAGGCCCCTGTGTCTGAGGGATGGGGAAGACCCCTGAGCCCAATCACGGGGCCTCCACCTCACCCCCCGATACATGAGGACATCAATGACCAGATGATCCTAGAACTCACCTACAAGATGATTGAGCTGCTGACTGGAGAGGTGACACTGCTGGGAATGCTGGGACATTATACAGTAACGCTATGAAGGGATCGGGGGTGACGGTATCATTGTATGTGTCAGGTTCCTATAAGGTGTCAGGACGTTACCGTCTATTTCTCCATGGAGGAGTGGGAGTATTTAGAAGGACACAAAGATCTGTACAAGGACGTCATGATGGAGGTTCCCCAGCCCCTCACATCACCAGGTAATAGACAGGACTAAATACACACGGCCTATAATTATCTGTATGTAAGGAATGAATTCAGTCCCTGTATGTGTCTCCTCCAGGTCTATCCAGTAAGAGGACAACACCAGAGAGATGTCCCCGTCCTCTTCTCCCACAGGACTGTAACCAAGAAGACCCCGATGTTCCTCAGGATGTGTTTCCTCCAGCTCTATCCAGTAAGAGATATCTACTCATGTACTTTCTGCACTAATTTTGTGATTACATTTTTAGGCTTTCTGCTCTGGTTTTTCCAGCTGTATTTTCTTTGCTTCTGCTTCTTCTGCTGTTTGTTTCTAGTGTCTTCTCTATGTCGTTATGAAGGCAACTCAAAAACCTTCAGAGGGTTCATGAATACCCAGTTCCCCCGAAAAGACGACCTACACCATAAATAATCTCTAGCATGATTTTATGGCATTTTTGGAGAATGGTTGAAATATAAGCCCTACTCCATAAATAAACCCTAGTTACAGTCAGGGCCAGCGTTGGGAGGAGTCTAACCGCAATTTCTCAGGAGTCGCACTCTCTTAGGCTATGTGCACACGTGTGCGCTCTGCACCGCAAAGAAAAGGTGCGCTTCAGAGCGCAGCTGAAAAGGTGCGTTCTGAAGCGCATGGTGCCTGCAGAATTCGTGCGCTTTGCATGGTACCTCTCCCTATAGACAGCATGCAAAGCGCACGGAAGAAGTGACATGTCACTTCTTAGAACGCAGCGATTCAGGCAGCAGCCCAATCGCTGCGTTCTAATATGCCACGTGCGCACGGCTCCTGCACAATCTCCATAGATTGTGCAGGGGACGCAGGACGCATGCAGTTACGCTGCGGTGCAGATCGCAGCGTAACTGCATGTAATATGCACACAAGCGCACATAGCCTTAGGGTTCCCATAAGTTGTATTCTGAGGTAGATTGTTTAAGGACCTTAGATGACTTCAGAGTCTTGACATGATGTAACCAAAGGTCTCTTAATTGCAGAAGTCTAAAAGAACTGAACAGGACACAGGCTGGCATGCAGGACTGGCATTAGGGTAAAGGGAGAGTGTGGTGCCCCTGACCTGGTCAGGCGCCACTGAGTACTGCACCCATGCTGGGGCAGTGCTTCCAGGTAATCCTGAAGGCTGGAATAGGGTGTGTACGCACAGACACATAGCAACCAGGTCTCCCACAACTTGAGAGGGGACCCTTGGGCAGACCCAAGAGGGGGCTTGCCTCCACATCTCAGCAAGGGGTGTAGGGGGAGGAGCTGGAAGCTAGGTTGCAGCGGCTGTCAGGAAAGAAGAAAGGAGAGAGCCTGTCTGAGAGGAAAGTGCGGCAGTCGCAAATGGGACGTGCGCTGCCACTAGTAAAACCTTGCACGTGAAGTAGCCGTTAGCAGGGTAGAACGGTCATCAGCAAATCAGTCTGAAAGACACCTGAAGAGAGGCAGTCGAGTACGGGGACTACTGGTGGCTAGGCACGCGCGGGGAACAGGTCCCTAGAGTAGACGTCCATTTACTGATTTGCTAAACCTGCTGGTGAGGGGAACAACAAGTCCTGCACCAACTAGAGTCCGAGCCTCAGCAGCAACGAGGGGGCCTATAAGGAGGATCGAGCCTGGAGCCATCTTCCTTGGTCCACACTGCCGGCAAACGGGCCAAAATGGGGAGAAAAGGCAGTAGCGACTTCCCTTGATGAATCCCACGGTACTTTAAGTCAGGGGTTATCCGAAACAAGAAGTGCTAGGAAGGCGAGGTAACGGTTACCCTTAGACCGGCCTAAAGAATACCTGGTTCCACCTGGTCTAATCTCGGTCAGGTACCTCACAAAACATCAAAAGTGAGTAAATAAGTTGAAAGACTCCTTGGACTGAGACTGAGTTATTCTGAGACCTGTTGTTCTATACACCCGAGCCCCAGGGCCAGCCTCACTCACGGGAGGCAACGCCACCCGACTGCAGACTCCATCAGCCCCAGACGCTCGTTAAACCTGCAGTGGCGATCACCCATAACCCTGACCGCAAACCGTGAGTGGTGGCACGACTCCTATACATATAAAACTGACATACCTGTTGCCAGAGATAACCAAGTGAAGACCCTGTGGCGTCCCTGGAGGTGGAGTGATGTCCCGGAGGCGACCGCTACGGGTGGGCGTCACAAGAGCAAACTGGACAAATTCACAGGCCCCCATTCTCCTAGGGCCCGGTGTTTATATGATGATTATAGGACTGCTTAAGGACCCTGTTGACATCATGTCATGTGATCAAAGATCTCTTAAAGGGAAACGCACCAGTTTTTTGACTGTTAAACCAAAAGTGTCACCTTCTGCAGCTCCTGGGCTGCATTCTATGAAGGTGCACCTTGTTGCTGTCCCCACTTGCAGACCACAAAAAGAACTTTATAAAATATAACCGTTTTGTATGCTAATGAGCTGTGTTGGCCAGATGGGAGGGCTCTATTTCGGCTCCTGTCCCTACTTTTGGCCTTGCTCGCCGGCCTCCTGTCATTATTGACACGCCGCAGTCATCATGCACGCTGCTGGCCAAGTCTCGCGCAGGCTCAGTTCGCTCTGCCCATATCGCGGGCCGAGCAAAAAACAGTTTCCCTCACGTGCCGGTGATGTATCTGTGCCAGCGCGAGACTTGGCCAGCGGCGTGTATGATGACGGCGGCGTGTCAATCATGACAGGAGGACGGCAAGCAAGGCCAAAAGGAGGGACAGGAGCCAAATAGAGCCTACCCATCTGGCCAACACAGATCATTAGCATACAAAACAGTGAGATTTTATAAATTTCTTTTTGTGGTCTGCAAGTGGGGACAGCAACAAGGTGCACCTTCATAGAAAGCAGCCCAGGAGCTGCAGAAGGTGACACTTTTGGTTTAATAATCAAAAAACTGGTGACAGGTTCCCTTTAATTACAGAAGTCTAAAGCTGAAAAGTCGACAGGCTGGTGTCTGTGTGTGTTAACGCCAATTTTAACCAGCTTTGCCAAAATGGGCAGAGCACGGCCAGAAGAAGGGTGTGATGCCACCGCTTCTCTAATAACAAAATTATTATAATTATTATTATGATGCCACCGCTTCTCTAATTTGTAACAAACTGTGGCATTCCATATTACAGAAATCTCACTCCAGTCCCTGACATCATTTTTCAGTGTCTATGGCCGGTCTTGATGATTTGGAGCCCTAATGTTTATCTGCACAGACCGCAAGACCCTGCTACCTACTTTGGCGTCGAACCACAGGCTTGAAAATAAGACAATAGTGTGCACACACTTAGAATTATAAGAATGGGGGAGGTGCTAGTGTAAGAGGATCAAAAATCCCTGAAAAATGCAGGAAGATCCTTGAAGTAATTAATGCATATATCTTATGAGTGGGCTCATAAAATGAATATGTGCTCCAGATGCATTAATTACTTCAAGGATCTTCCTGCATTTCTATACAGGCGATTCATTTTCCCTAACTGCCCAGGAAGGACGGGATATTCCTACCCTGAACTCCACTGTGGAGGGAACAGGAAAAACCTCACCGTATTGCCATTTTTTTTTATTAATGCGATTAATGTGATCAAGGTCCTGGAGGACCGAAACGTTAATTGTCGCAAGTGTCGCATGTCTTTCATTTGTTGCTATCTTGCCTTCTGTATTAAAAATCTATTAGCATTGAGAAAAAGAGTTATATCTTTATTCATTCTTGCCCATTGAGAGTGCAGTGTTATATTTATGTATGAACTACAGGCTTGGGCTGGGTAACAAGAGTTATTGTCTGCTGGGCTGCTTGTTAATGTCTTTGATCACATGCTCTAGGAGAGCCAGTCTCATTTGCTCCCCTTCTGTATATGCTGGCTGGACTTTTCTATTAATGCCAGGTATAGGTTACCTATACTAGTCTGGTGAGGTGTTGTGATCCAGACTTACGGGTGGTTGTTGTGTGGTATTGCTGTGAGCTGTTCTGGTGTTAACCCTTGTTGTCTTTTTGTTGCTGCCTTCCTTCTCTTGCGTCTCTCACTGTTTATTTCTGTGAGTTTGCAATGTGTCCCGTCTGTCTTAGGCTGTGTCCGCACTTTGCGTTTCCACCTGCGTTTTAGGTGCTTTTTAGGTCCGTTTGAACTGCAGCGTTTTCATGCCAAAAGGCATGCGTTTTGATTTTCCAGCAAAGTCTATGGAAAATGTGGATTTCCTGTCTGCACTTTGTGTTTAAAAACGCAGCGTTTATTTTGTGGCAAAAACCATGCGTTCAAAGAAGCAGCATGTCAATTGTTTTTGCCATTTTGGGTGCGTTTTGCTAACATTGAAGTCAATGAGAAATGGCAAAAACCAAGAAACATCAAAATTCCAGCGTTTTACCTGCTTTTCAAGTGCAGAAATCATGCGTTTTGAACTTTAAAAACGCATGCTTTTTGAACATTTAAATAATGAAATCATAAGTCCCTTTACACACACACACAGTCCGACAATTTAATTAAAGAAAATTATTATTTTTTGGCTATTTTTGCGATAAATTTAATATTACCGCAATAATTATATGAAATATATCTATTTCCTTTTTTTCCTTAAAAATATAGATTTGTTTCTTTTTTTTCCTTTTTTTCATTAAGTTTGACTGTTTCAACTTTATTAAGCAGTGTCTTTATGTTCAAAACGCATCTATCAAAACGCAATTGAAAAGCATCTAAAAAGCGCTATAAACGCATCAAAAACGCGGTAAATACGCATGCGTTTTTAGCGCAATTTTGTGGTCAAAAGCAACTTTGGGCAAAATCAATTATTGCCAGAGGGTGCGTTTTGACATGCGTTTTGGATGACGCAAAGTGCGGACATAGCCTTAATCTGTGTTTCCATCACATGCCTGCCCCTTCCTTCCCCAGGGGTATAACAGATTAGATCTGGTCAGGAGAGTAGTAAGGCATGGGACTCCGCCATCTCCAACTTCAGGGGTAATCCAGAGGGTAGGAATAGCTTAGGGTGCCCTAGTATGAAAGACAGTATAGGAGCCCCCTGTCCCTCATTATCCTGCAGTCACATTGTGACAATCAATCAGATTACTGTAGCACATTCCAGAGAACTGGTGATAAGAATGGGAGATCCAAATTAACGAAGATGTAACTCTTAGATGTCGAAATTGGAAAACAGATTCAGAATACATGTTTTGCTAATTTAATTTCTGATGTTATGGTTTAAAAAAATAAGTGTACTTTCAAGATAATATCATTATAAACTAATAACATTGTGTTTATTTTCGCAGATGACTGTATTGGGAGTTTACATGGACCTCCAATATCTTCAGAATTTATAACAGATGATGAATGTATCACACATGATACATATGAAGAGCATGCTGTTGTCCCAAATATACCTCCAGCCCTTCCTTGGAAAGCTCTATCATCTGATCTTTTCAAACAAGTCCAAAATTCCGATTTATCACAGAATTGTAAGCAAAATAAAAGTTACAGAAGAGATGTGGAACATGAAATGGCTCCTACAAGAGAGAAACCATTTTCATGTTCTCAGTGTGGGAACTGTTTTATTCACAAATCACACCTTACTAGACATCAGAAAATTCACACAGGGGAGAAACCATTTTCATGTTCAAAATGTGTGAAATGTTTTACCAGGAAATCAAATCTTGTTGCCCATCAAAAAACTCACACAGGTGAGAAGCCATTTTCATGTTCAGAATGTGGGAAATGTTTTACTGGGAAATCAAATCTAGTTGCCCATCAAAAGGTTCACACACATGAAAATCTGTTTTCATGTCCAGAATGTAAGAAAGGTTTTGCTCGAAAATCAAACCTTATTTATCATCAAAAATATCACAAAGGGGAGAAGCCATTTTCATGTTCAGAGTGTGGGAAATGTTTTATTTACAAATCAGACCTTCTTGGACATCAGAAAACTCACACAGGGGAGAAACCATTTTCATGTTCAGAGTGTGGGAAATGTTTTATTCATAAATCAAAACTTGTTAGACATCAGAAAACTCACACAGGGGAGAAGCCATATTCATGTTCAGAATGTGGGAAATGTTTTATTCTCAAATCAGAACTTGTTAGACATCAGAAAATTCACACAGGGGAGAAGCCATTTTCATGTTCAGAGTGTGGGAAATGTTTTGTTTGGAAATCAGATCTTGTTACGCATGAAATATCTCACACAGGGGAGAAGCCATTTTCATGCCTGGAATGTGGTAAATGTTTTACTAGGAAATCAACTCTTGTTAGCCATGGAAAGGCTCACACAGGGGATAAACCATTTTTATGTTCTGAATGTGGAAAATGTTATTCTCAGAAATCAGATCTCATTAAACATCTGAAGAAGCCGCACAGGGAAGGAACCTTTATCATGTTGTGAATAATTGAAATGTTTAACTGGTAAATCAATTCTTATTGACCATGAGAAAACCCACACAGTAGAGGAGCCATTCTTGCATTCAGAATTGTGCAAATGTTTTTATCATTAGTCAGGTTCTGTTGTCAGATGAGTATAATGGGAGAAGCCATCATGATGTACCATAATTCAAAGGGTTTTATCCTAAAATCAATTGCTCAAGTAAGAATTGGTCAGGGAAAGCACCATTTTCTTTCTTTTTAAACTTACTGTATTATTATGACCATAAGACACACCTAGGTTTTAGAGGAGGAAAATAGGGAAAAGTATGTAGCAAAAAATATAGTCATGATGCACTTATGGCGGGGAATCTGCTGCTAACTATTATGGGGGCAATATCCCCCAATTCTATACTAATGTCCCCCATCCTGGGCCACTTTCAGTTCCATGTGTCGATCATTCTGGTGTATATGTGGTTCTTCCTGGTAAATATGTTCCCTATCTTTGTCTTCTCCTGGTGTATATGGCTCGCATCCTGGTATATCTGGCGCTTATCCTGGGCTCATCCTGGTATATAAGATCCCTATCCTGGTATATATGCCTCACATCCTGGTATGTATAGCTCTCATCCTGGTATATATGGCAATCATCATGGTATATATAGCCTTCATTCTGGGCTCATCCTGGTATATATGATCCCCATCCTGGTATATATGGTGCTCATCCTGGTATGTATAGCTCTCATCCTGGTAAATAAGGCCCTAATCCTGGGCTCATGCTGGTGCATATGGTCCCCATCCTGGGCCCATTCTGGAATATGTCATTTACAGTGCCTACAAGTAGTATTCAACCCCCTGCAGATTTAGCAGGTTTATACATTCGGAATTAACTTGGCATTGTGACATTTGGACTGTAGATCAGCCTGGAAGTGTGAAATGCACTGCAGCAAAAAAGAATGTTATTTCTTTTTTTTTTTTTTTTTTAAATTGTGAAAAGTTTATTCAGAGGGTCATTTATTATTCAACCCCTCAAACCACAAGAATTCTGTTTGGTTCCCCTAAAGTATTAAGAAGTATTTCAGGCACAAAGAACAATGAGCTTCACATGTTTGGATTAATTATCTCTTTTTCCAGCCTTTTCTGACTAATTAAGACCCTCCCCAAACTTGTGAACAGCACTCATACTTGGTCAACATGGGAAAGACAAAGGATCATTCCAAGGCCATCAGAGACAAGATCGTGGAGGGTCACAAGGCTGGCAAGGGGTACAAAACCCTTTCCAAGGAGTTGGGCCTACCTGTCTCCACTGTTGGGAGCATCATCCGGAAGTGGTGGAAGGCTTATGGAACTACTGTTAGCCTTCCACGGCCTGGACAGCCTTTGAAAGTTTCCACCCGAGCCAAGGCCAGGCTTGTCCGAAGAGTCAAGGCTAACCCAAGGACAACAAGGAAGGAGCTCCGGGAAGATCTCATGGCAGTGGGGACATTGGTTTCAGTCAATACCATAAGTAACGTACTCCACCGCAAAGGTCTCCGTTCCAGACGAGCCCGTAAGGTACCTTTACTTTCAAAGCGTCATGTCAAGGCTCGTCTACAGTTTGCTCATGATCACTTGGAGGACTCTGAGACAGACTGGTTCAAGGTTCTCTGGTCTGATGAGACCAAGATCGAGATCTTTGGTGCCAACCACACACGTGACGTTTGGAGACTGGATGGCACTGCATACGACCCCAAGAATACCATCCCTACAGTCAAGCATGGTGGTGGAAGCATCATGCTGTGGGGCTGTTTCTCAGCCAAGGGGCCTGGCCATCTGATCCGCATCCATGGGAAGATGGCTAGCACGGCCTACCTGGAGATTTTGGCCAAGAACCTCCGCTCCTCCATCAAGGAACTTAAGATGGGTCATCATTTCATCTTCCAACAAGACAATGACCCAAAGCACACAGCCAAGAAAACCAAGGCCTGGTTCAAGAGGGAAAAAATCAAGGTGTTGCAGTGGCCTAGTCAGTCTCCTGACCTTAACCCAATTGAAAACTTGTGGAAGGAGCTCAAGATTAAAGTCCACATAAGACACCCAAAGAACCTAGATAACTTGGAGAAGATCTGCATGGAGGAGTGGGCCAAGATAACTCCAGAGACCTGTGCCGGCCTGATCAGGTCTTATAAAAGACGATTATTAGCTGTAATTGCAAACAAGGGTTATTCCACAAAATATTAAACCTAGGGGTTGAATAATAATTGACCCACACTTTTATGTTGAAAATTTATTAAAATTTAACTGAGCAACATAACTTGTTGGTTTGTAAGATTTATGCATCTGTTAATAAATTCTGCTCTTGTTTGAAGTTTGCAGGCTCTAACTTAGTTGCATCTTATCAAACCTGCTAAATCTGCAGGGGGTTGAATACTACTTGTAGGCACTGTATATATGATTCCCATCTAGTTATGTACAGGTGAAAATGGGCCCCTTACCTCTTGGGCTGCAGGTTGCACGAATGATCTATCTCCACCTGCCGTCATCCTGGCATATATGTCCCTCATCACACTGCAGACAAAAAAAAATGATTATACTCACCATCCCTCTGCTCCCCCAGTGTGCGGTGTTGTCTTTGGTGACGGCAAGTGAATTCAGTGTGTAAGCGGTGCGTTGCTTGACGTCACTGCCATGCACCTGCAGTTACACACAGACATCAGCTACCGGAATATTCACTGCTCCCCACACCCGGAATTATGGACTTGAGGATCAGTGAATATTCATTCTCTAATAGCAGACACACGTAATCACTCAGCTGCAGCATTAAGTTGGCGCCTGGGTCATCATGTGCCTGCTAATTCTACCCACCCCTCGATGCCTGCTTCAGTGCTCAGAGGTAGACGGGATTATGGGAGTGAGGAGCAGTGAATATTGAAGAGTGAGTATTGAAGTTTATCACATTGTATATAATTGCATTTCAAAGCTTGTTGTTTTGTTAATAAATGCTTGTAAATATATATTCTTCATGCCTGGCTTTCTGTTGTTTAGATGTGATGATTTTGCCTCAGAACCTCTGGAGTTGAGGCAGAGCTGTAGACATTTCACACAAAAATAGTGAGGGGAGAATTTAATCACACTGTATCTTAGTGTCACGCTAGGTACGGGGAAGTACCAAGCGCACGGCGGAAGGGAATGGAAGGGAAACCCTGTGTCTAGGAAGAAGGTGACCCCTGACTGAACCTACTGCTGGTCCCTGGGGTTCCTCATCACCCGAAATAGGTTCAGCACCTATGTGCCAAGCCGGATACCTGACCCTAGGTATCCTAATGCTGGGCCCTAAAGAGGGAACAGATGGGATGAGCTCTTTGTCAACCCCACTAAACAACTATAGAAGACACAGGGGGGACGGGACACGAGGAAATGCATGATCTACTTATCATTAATGTCTCAGGAAGGAGTTCAGCAGAGCTTTCAGCAACAACACCACAGAGGAGAACAAGCCACCTGCTTGCAACCTCGGTTTGAAGGAACTGAAAATATCGCCAGCACAATCCAAAGGAAGGAATGGGAATTTAACCACAAAGGGAATACTGATAATCATCAGGTAGGTGGAAGTCGAGCTCCTGCTGAGTCCAAAAGAGAGAGAGATAAATCCAGCAGGAATGCATTCTGTACGGACGCTGTGAGCATTGATGGCAAGAAACCACATGACTGTCTGTCACCCGTGACAACTAGCTATGTGGAAGTTATTAAGACATTCCGGTCCCAATTCATCACACTTTTATAGCAAGAAAGGTCACACAAACTTTGAAAAGTCTCACATACTTGGCTTAACCCTTTCACGACCGGCCGATTTTTCGCTTTCCGTTTTTTTTTTTCGCCATTCTTTTTCTGAGAGACGTAACTTTTTTATTTTTCAGTCAATATGGTCATGTGAGGGCTCATTTTTTGCGGAACGAGCTGTACTTTTAAATGAAACCATCAGTTTTACCATATTGTGTACTAGAAAATGGCAAAAAAATTCCAAATGCTGAAAAATTGCAAAAAAAGTGCGATAGCACTATGGTTTTTGAGATATTTTATTCACTGTGTTCACTATATGGTAAAACTGATGTATGGGTGTGATGCCTCAGGTCAGTGCGAGTTCGTAGACACCAAACATGTATAGGTTTACTTTTATATAAGGGGTTAAAAAAAAATCGGAAGTTTGTCCGAAAAAAGTGGCGCACGTTTTACGCCATATTCCGTGACCCGTAGCGTTCTCATTTTTCGGGATCTTAGGCTCAATGACGGCTTATTTTTTGCGTCTCGAGCTGACGTTTTTAATGGTACCATTTTTGCGCAGATGCTACGTTTTGATCGCCTCTTATTGCATTTTGCGCAAAAGTTGTGGCGACAAAAAAACGTCGTTTTGGCGTTTGGAATTTTTTTGCCGCTACGCCGTTTACTGATCAGATTAATTGATTTTATATTTTGATAGATCGGGCGTTTCTGAACGCGGCGATACCAAATGTGTGTATATTTTTTATTTTTTTAACCCTTTAATTTTCAATGGGGCGAATGGGGGGTGATTTGAACTTTTAGGTTTTTTTGTTTTTTTTTAATTTTTTAAAACTTATTTTTTTACTTTTTTTTTTTATTTTACTAGTCCCCCTAGGGGGCTATTGCGATCAGCATTCCGATCGCTCTGCAGTATCTGCTGATCACAGCTGGAAGGCTGTAAACAGCAGATACGCTGTCTTTCTCTTTTGCTGTGCCCCGGGCACAGCGAAAGTGAAACCAATTCATGTGTAGTACAGGAGTCATCACATGACCCTATACTACCATGACAACTATCGGGAGTCACGTGATCGCGTCACGTGACTTCCGGTTTCGGCGGTAAGTAAAACTTTACCGCGATTGCGCTTATAATGGCGCTGTCATGTATTGACAGCGCCATTATAAGGGGTTAATCGGCACGAGCAGATAACGATTCTGCTCGTGCCTAGCAGGCACACATCTCAGCTGTGAAAATCAGCTGAGATGTGTGCCGATCGCGGCATGCTGCCGCCGGAGGACCGCGGGCAGTAAGATTATGTCATTTAGGACGTAATTTTACGGCCCGCGGTCGTTAAGGGGTTAACTCAGAGTCGGTGAAGAGCAAGTAACATTTATGATACCTCTGCTGGGGTTTTCGAAATTAATGGGGTTCTGTCACCAAGTGTTTAACTCATAATTAAACGGCAGAATAATATAAAGACAGGGACTCTGATTCCAATGATGTGTCACTTACTGGGCTGCTTGCTGTAGTTTTGATAAAACACTGTATTACCGCTAGGGAATTATCACTAGAGAACTAGTAAACCTGCTGCCATGAAAACAGAGAAGATCCAGCACTCGTGTTCAATATATATAAAACTTGACTTTTATTTATATTCCATTAAAAATCCAATATCAATCACATCCAGGATATAAAATCCCCATGAATGATGACATGTGGTGATGGTACGCGTTTCGAGCTGACACGCTCTTAATCTCAATCCAAGTAAACCTGCTGCCATGTATTCTCGTTCTCCATAAGCTCTGTATAACCCTACCCCACCCCTGATTGGCAGCTTTCTGTCTATGCGTATTGTACACAGCTGCCAATCAGTGGTGTGGGTGAGGTTATACACGAGCATTTCAAGAACTGGTAGATCTTAAGCAGATAAAACTGATTTTTATCAAAACTTCAGCAAGCAGCCAAGTAAGTGACACATCGCTGGAATAAGGGTCTCTGCTTATACAGGTCGATTGGACACACGTTACAAGTAGCTTTGTTCCTCCTAATCTATAAATCCCATCCTGAAGCCATACACTATTAATTTTATATATTTAATCTGAAAAGTAAGCAGTGTTTACCTCAGAAGTGGGGAACCTCAGGCCTGCGGGAAGCATGAGGCCTGCCATGACCTTTTCTGCGGCCCCTGGGCAGATTGCGGGGGACAGCAGTGTTCAAGCCGCCACTGCTGTCTAGCAGGCCACCGGCCCTTTAAATCCCCACATGCTCTGCTTCTGCATACCAGTGGGTTCTCCCGCTGTCCAGTGCCAGCTTGCTCAGGACTTATTTTGTGGGCAGGTTTAGCGCTCTGCGCTTCCATCTCACAGCAGCTTCATAGCTTCCAGCGGCGTGTGCCCGCCCTCTGGTGGCGTGCCTCCTCTCCGGTGCTGTGAGTCTGGCGCTGCTGTGTGTCCAGCGCCTGCCCTCTGCTGCTGTGTGCCCCGTCCAGTGCTTTGTGTCCCGCCCCCCCAGTTCCGTGTACCATCCTCCCCTTAGAGTTGCGTGCAACCCTCAATGCTGTGTATCCTCCCCAGGTTTGTGTCCCCCCAGTGATGTCAGGGCTCCTCAAGAGCTGTGTGCAGCCCCCCAGTGATGTCTGTGCTCCCCCCAGTAATGTCTGTGCTCTCCCCAGTGATCTCTGTGCTCCCCAGTGATGTTTGTGCTCCCCCCAGTGATTTCTGTGCCTTCCCCCCCAGTGATTTTTGTGCCTTCCCCCCCAGTGATGTCTGTGCCCTCCCCAGCAATGTCTGTACCCTGCAGTGATGTCTGTGCCATTCCCAGGGATTTCAAATATATAGGTGTACGGCACTCCTGGGGTTATGATTGGTGCTCAGATAGGGTCCAACTCCGTATTCATATAGAAAGAAGAATCCGGCACTCAATATTGTAGCGGAAAAAAGATGATCCCTTTAATTGGTATAATGTCAATATCATCGACGTTTCGGTCTATATGACCTTCCTCATGTATACACTGTCAAATGTGCTGGACACAAAGAAAACAGATAATCAGCTGTGAAATGCTGTGCACAGCAGGTGAGGGATCTGAGATGAGAAAGAGGCACAATAGTGAATACATTATGTTAAAAAGTATAAGCCAACCATGATTATTGCAGGAGTCACTGGAGGGAAAACACCTGACCAGGTGGAGAAAGTGAATACTGCACGCCTGCGGATAGCGGTGTCCCTGTGGTGAATGGCGTAACTGAGCTATGAAAGGGCGGGCTTTTTAAACCTCCAAGTGAGTGGTGATAGGTGCCGCGGGACCGGAAGTGATGCGGATCCTAATGGCAACGCGCATATACATCTCGCTGAAATTTTTTTTTTAAAAAAAAAAGATAGGTGCAAAATATATATATATAAAATTTTCAATATTATATAAACAAATACATAGGTATACTAATGGATAAAATGTATTAACTTTAGTTAAAAGCAAACAACTCAATGTCATTGTTTAATCCATAAGGTTTAAGAGTATTTCATTCAAACATCCATTGGCTTTCTGCTCTCGACATTTTTTAATAACCCGCCTCTCCAGTCTTCCATTATTTTTTGGATCCCCCAAACTTGTGAACCAGAGAAGGATCCTCCATGTGTTTTCATATAATGTATAGAGAGGGGGTGTTTAGTACACTTTTTCTTCACATTTCTAATATGTGTTTATTTACAAATACAATTCGATAGATATATATATATATATATATGGGGTCAAAAATTATCTCAAAGAATATTGAAAACCCCAGAATTATAAAATTATCCTTTATTATAACAAAGCTAAAATTGACTCACAGACACAATAAACACATTCAGTGTCTCAACTGGGTTCAGCAGTTAGGGGGTAAGTGAACAAATAGCAGCGCACAATTTATAAAGATATTCACATTATAGATATTAGAGGGTTTGTGTACAATTCATACTAATATTCAATTTTTGCCCTCCAAACCCCTGCTAAGCTCACTGCCAATCAATGGTATAGGAGCTGACTATAGAGACAAAAAGATTTTTCGTCTCTATGTCCAGTTCCAACCTTTAGCCAGTTATAGACCTATAATATATAACCACAGATATCCAGATATCACCCCTAGTAACCCCTATTGATGTTTTCATTGACTGCTGTTCAATATCCATATCACAGTCTTAATCAAAAAAAAAAAAACAGAGGAAAAACAGGGATGATCTTCAAAATTGGGTGCACCCTGGAATACCTTCAGGTTATTCCCAACAGAACCAAAACCCAACATATAGTGCAAACCCATCCATTGAACTGTTGATTTAAATATAGTGCACACCATGAAATGCCAAAAGAGGTCACTCCCTACAGGACAGAGACTTAATATCGGCCTAAGACCGTCATCTGAACTGTTAACTTAGAAAAATTTCCATAGTAAAAGAAACACACACATATATGCCACAGATGGTATAAAATAAACAGTCCAATAACCACAACTTGTTCCTTGATAGGATTCTTGATAGATGAATAATTTATCACACATCCACTGGAAATTATTCTGAAGGGAAATATTTTATAAATATCCTTCTTCACAGAGGTAGTTGATTTCAGAAGCGTGATATGTCGCAGGTTCCTTCTGGTAATGGTTAGACACTCTGTGCTCGATAGCTCCACACTCTTTAGGATACAATTTACTCCTTACACCTCGACGCGTTTCCCCCCCTTGTATGATAAAACCAAAGGGTTCATCAGGAGGTTTTATTGATCCATGAGTTTAATATCAATATTCAATATGGATCTAGAAAAGGGAGAGAGAAATATATACAGTCTCTCAGTATAGATGAAACATACTTCCTAATATATACATAAGAAGACTAATCCATTAAGGTCTTTAGCTATATAAAGCTATAAAATAGTCCCACTATTTTAGTGTTTAGGGAAAAAGATAGAAATTCCTGAAAATCAGGATCGTCCCCAAACCATTAGATACTGTGATTATCCCACTTCTCATATATAAATGATCACTTCACCATTATAGGTCTACTCCATATAAAATAAAATGGAGAGCCCAAAGATACATATATATATATATATATATACATATATATATATATATATATATATATATAAAGTGTAGAGTGCCGGATAGGACCACTACATCGATAGTTCAGGGGTCACTTTATCTGAGGTGTTTGGGGTAAGTGACTTTGGTTGGACTTGTTTGTGTATTTGGAATCAGCTGACTGGGTTTATCCTATGTAGTTTTGGGGCGACAGTGGTATATATATATATATGTATCTTTGGGCTCTCCATTTTATTTTATATGGAGTAGACCTATAATGGTGAAGTGATCATTTATATATGTGAAGTGGGATAATCACAGTATCTAATGGTTTGGGGACGATCCTGATTTTCAGGAATTTCTATCTTTTTCCCTAAACACTAAAATAGTGGGACTATTTTATAGCTTTATATAGCTAAAGACCTTAATGGATTAGTCTTCTTATGTATATATTAAGAAGTATGTTTCATCTATACTGAGAGATTGTATATATTTCTCTCTTCTTTTCTAGATCCATATTGAATATTGATATTAAACTCATGGATCAATAAAACCTCCTGATGAACCCTTTAGTTTTATCATACAAGGGGGGAAACGCGTCGAGGTGTAAGGTGTAAATTGTATCCCAAGAGTGTGGAGCTATCGAGCACAGAGTGTCTAACCATTACCAGAAGGAACCTGCGACATATCACGCTTCTGAAATCAACTACCTCTGTGAAGAAGGATATTTATAAAATATTTCCCTTCAGAATAATTTCCAGTGGATGTGTGATAAATTATTCATCTATCAAGAATCCTATCAAGGAACAAGTTGTGGTTATTGGACTTTTTATTTTATACCATCTGTGGCATATATGTGTGTGTTTGTTTTACTATGGAAATTTTTCTAAGTTAACAGTTCAGATGACGGTCTTAGGCCGATATTAAGTCTCTGTCCTGTAGGGAGTGACCTCTTTTGGCATTTCATGGTGTGCACGATATTTAAATCAACAGTTCAATGGATGGGTTTGCACTATATGTTGGGTTTTGGTTCTGTTGGGAATAACCTGAAGGTATTCCAGGGTGCACCCAATTTTGAAGATCATCCCTGTTTTTCCTCTGTGTTTTTTTTTTTTTTTTAATTAAGACTGTGATATGGATATTGAATAGCAGTCAATGAAAACATCAATAGGGTTTACTAGGGGTGATATCTGGATATCTGTGGTTATATATTATAGGTCTATAACTGGGTAAAGGTTGGAACTGGACATGGAGACAAAAAATCTTTTTGTCTCTATAGTCAGCTCCTATACCATTGATTGGCAGTGAGCTTAGCAGGGGTTTGGAGGGCAAAAATCGAATATTAGTATGAATTGTACACAAACCCTCTAATATCTATAATGTGAATATCTTTATAAATTGTGCGCTGCTATTTGTTCACTTACCCCCTAACTGCTGAACCCAGGTGAGACATTGAATGTGTTTATTGTGTCTGTGAGTCAATTTTAGCTTTGTTATAATAAAGGATAATTTTATAATTCTGGGGTTTTCAATATTCTTTGAGATCATTTTTGACCCTATTTATATATATATATATATATATATATCGAATTGTATTTGTAAATAAAAACATATTAGAAATGTGAAGAAAAAGTGTACTAAACACCCCCTCTCTATACATTATATGAAAACACATGGAGGATCCTTCTCTGGTTCACAAGTTTGGGGGATCCAAAAAATAATGGAAGACTGGAGAGGCGGGTTATTAAAAAATGTCGAGAGCAGAAAGCCAATGGATATTTGAATTAAATACTCTTAAACCTTATGGATTAAACAATGACATTGAGTTTCTAGCTTTTAACTAAAGATAATACATTTTATCCATTAGTATACCTATGTATTTGTTTATATAATATTGAAAATTTTATATATATATATTTTGCACCTATCTTTTTTTTTTTTTAAAAAAAAATATTTCAGCGAGATGTATATGCGCGCCGCCATTAGGATCCGCATCACTTCCGGTCCCGCGGCACCTATCACCGCTCACTTGGAGGTTTAAAAAGCCCGCCCAATCACAGCTCAGTCACGCCATTCACCACAGCGACACCGCTATCCGCAGGCGTGCAGTATTCACTTTCTCCACCTGGTCAGGTGTTTTCCCTCCAGTGACTCCTGATTATTCATGGTTGGCTTATACTTTTTAACATAATGTATTCACTATTGTGCCTCTTTCTCATCTCAGATCCCTCACCTGATGTACACAGCATTTCACAGCTGATTATCTGTCTTCTTTGTGTCCAGCACGTTTTGACAGTGTATACATGAGGAAGGTCATATAGACCGAAACGTCGATGATATTGACATTATACCAATTAAAGGGATCATCTTTTTTCCGCTACAATATTGAGTGCCGGATTCTTCTTTCTATATGAATACGGAGTTGGACCCTATCTGAGCACCAATCATAACCCCAGGAGTGCCGTACACCTATATATTTGAAATCACTGGGAATGGCACAGACATCACTGCAGGGCACAGACATCACTGGGGGGGAAGGCACAGAAATCACTGGGGAGCACAGACATCACTGGGGAGCACAGACATCACTGGGGGGAGCACAAACATCACTGGGGAGCACAGACATCACTGGGGAGAGCACAGACATTACTGGGGGGAGCACAGACATCACTGGGGGGCTGCACACAGCTCTTGAGGAGCCCTGACATCACTGGGGGGACACAAACCTGGGGAGGATACACAGCATTGAGGGTTGCACGCAACTCTGAGGGGAGGATGGTACACAGAACTTGGGGGGGCGGGACACAAAGCACTGGACGGGGCACACAGCACCAGAGGGCAGACGCTGGACACACAGCAGCGCCAGACTCACAGCACCGGAGAGGAGGCACGCCACCAGAGGGCGGGCACACGCCGCTGGAAGCTATGAAGCTGCTGTGGGATGGAAGCGCAGAGCGCTAAACCTGCCCACAAAATAAATCCTGAGCAAGCTGGCACTGGACAGCGGGAGAACCCACTGGTATGCAGAAGCAGAGCATGTGGAGATTTAAAGGGCCGGTGGCCTGCTAGACAGCAGTGGCGGCTTGAACACTGCTGTCCCCCGCAATCTGCCCAGGGGCCTCAGAAAAGGTCATGGCGGGCCGCATGCTTCCCGCAGGCCTGAGGTTCCTCACTTCTGAGGTAAACACTGCTTACTTTTCAGATTAAATATATAAAATTAATAGTGTATGGCTTCAGGATGTGATTTATAGATTAAGAGGAACAAAGCTACTTGTAACGTGTGTCCAATCGACCTGTATAAGCAGAGACCCTGATTCCAGCGATGTGTCACTTGGCTGCTTGCTGAAGTTTTGATAAAAATCAGTTTTATCTGCTTAAGATCTACCAGTTCTTGAAATGCTCGTGTATAACCCTCCCACACCACTGATTGGCAGCTGTGTACAATAAGCATAGACAGAAAGCTGCCAATCAGGGGTGGGGTGGGGTCATACAGAGCTTATGGAGAACGAGAATACATGGCAGCAGGTTTACTTGGATTGAGATTAAGAGCGTGTCAGCTCGAAACGCGTACCATCACCACATCTCATCATTCATGGGGATTTTATATCCTGGATGTGATTGACATTGGATTTTTAATGGAATATAAATAAAAGTCAAGTTTTATATATATTGAACACGAGTGCCGGATCTTCTCTGTTTTCATGGCAGCAGGTTTACTAGTTCTCTAGTGATAATTCCCTAGCGGTAATACAGTGTTTTATCAAAACTACAGCAAGCAGCCCAGTAAGTGACACATCATTGGAATCAGAGTCCCTGTCTTTATATTATTCTGCCGTTTAATTATGAGTTAAACACTTAGTGACAGAACCCCATTAATTCCGAAAACCCCAGCATAGGTATCATACATGTTACTTGCTCTTCACCGACTCTGAGTTAAGCCAAGTATGTGAGACTTTTCAAAGTTTGTGTGACCTTTCTTGGTATAAAAGTGTGATGAATTGGGACCGGAATGTCTTAATATCTTCCACATAGCTAGGTGTCACGGGTGACAGACAGTCATGTGGTTTCTTGCCATCAATGCTCACAGCGTCCGTACAGAATGCATTCCTGCTGGATTTATCTCTCTCCCTTTTGGACCCAGCAGGAGCTCGACTTCCACCCACCTGTTAATTATCAGTATTCCCTTTGTGTTTAAATTCCCATTCCTTCCTTTGGATTGTGCTGGTGATATTTTCAGTTCTTTCCAACCGAGGTTGCAAGCAGATGGCTTGTTCTCCTCTGTGGTGTTGTTGCTGAAAGCTCTGCTGAACTCCTTCCTGAGACATTAATGATAAGTAGATCATGCATTTCCTCGTGTCCCCCCTGTGTCTCTCTATAGTTGTTTAGTGGGATTGATAAAGAGCGCATCCCATCTGTTCCCTATTTAGGGCCCAGCATTAGGGATACCTAGGGTCAGGTATCCGGCTTGGCACATAGGTGCAAAACCTATTTCGGGTAATGAGGGACCTCAGGGACCAGCAGTAGGTTTAGTCAGGGGTCATCATCTTCCTAGACACAGGGTTTCCCTTCCATTCCCTTCCTCCGTGCGCTTGGTACTTCCCCGTACCTAGCGTGACACTAAGATACAGTGTGATTCAATTCTCCCCTCACTATTTTTGTGTCAAATGTCTACAGCTCTGCCTCAACTCCAGAGGTTCTGAGGCAAAATCATCACATCTAAACAACAGAAAGCCAGGCATGAAGAATATATAATTTATAAGTATTTATTAACAAAACAACAAGTTTTGAAATGCAATTATATACAATGTGATTTACTTCAATACTCACTCTTCAATATTCACTGCTCCTCACTCCCATAATCGCGTCTACCTCCCGGCACTGAAGCCGGCATCGACGGGGGGGGTAGAATTGTGTGTGGGGAGCAGTGAATATTCATCCTCTTTAATAGCATGCACACATGATCACCCAGCCGCCAACTTAATGCTGCAGCTGAGTGATCATGCGTGTCTGCTATTAGAGAATGAATATTCACTACTCCCCAAGTCCATAATCCCAGGTATGGGGAGCAGTGAATATTTCGGGAGCTGATGTACGCGTGTAACTGCAGGTGCATGGCAGTGACGTCATGCGATGCGCCGCTTCCACACTGAATTCACTTGCCGTCAAAGACGAGACCGCACACTGGGGGAGCAGAGGGATGATGAGTATAATCATTTTTTTTATGTCTGCAGCGTGATGAGGGATATATATACCAGGATGACGGCAGAAGCAGACACATCATTGGTGCAACCTGCATCCCAAGAAGTAAGGGGGCCCATTTTAACCTGTAAATACCAAGATGAGGAACATATATACGAGGATAAAAGATATATTCCAGAATGGGCCCAGGATGGGGATCATATACACCAGGATGAGCCCAGGATGAAGGCCATGTATACCATGATGATTGCCATATATACCAGGATAGGGATCATATATACCAGGATGAGCCCAGGATGAGGGCCATATATACCAGGATGCGAGCCATATACAACAGGATAGGACAAATATAGGGAACATATTTACCAGGAAGAATGACATATACACCAGAATGATCGACATATATAACTGAAAGGGGCCCAGGATGGGGGACACTAATACAGAATTGGGGGATATTGCCCCCATAACAGTGTTAGCAGCACATTTTCCCCCATAAGTGCGTAATGACTACATTTTTTCCTACAATATTTTTCCCTATTTTCCTCCACTAAAACCTAGGTGCGGCTTATGGTCATAATAATACAGTAAGTTTAAAAAGAAAGAAAATGGTGCTTTCCCTAACCAATTCTTAGTGGAGCAATTGATTTTTGGATAAAACCCATTGAATCACGGTACATCATGATGATTTCTCCTATGTGACTCATCTCACAACAGGACCTGATTATTGATAAAAATATATGCAAAATTCTGAATACAAAAATGGCTCCTCTACTGTGTGGGTTTTCTCATAGTCGACAAGAATTGATTTACCAGTTAAACATTTAAATTATTCACAACATGAAAAAGGTTTCTTTCCTGTGCAGCCTCTTCACATGTTTAACAAGATCTGATTTCTGAGAAAAACATTTCCCACATTCAGAACATAAAAATGGTTTATCTCCTGTGTGAACCTTTTCATGGTCAAAAAGAGATGATTTCCTAGTAAAACATTTACCACATTCCAGGCATGAAAATGGCTTTTCCCCTGTGTGAGATCTTTGATGCGTAACAAGATTTGATTTTAGAATAAAACATTTCCCACATTCTGAACATGAAAATGGCTTCTCCCCTGTGTGAGATCTTTGATGCCTAACAAGTTCTGATTTCTGGTAAAAATATTTCCCACATTCTGAACATAAAAATGGCTTCTCCCCTGTGTGAATTCTTTGATGCCTAACAAGTTCTGATTTATGGTTAAAACATTTCCCACATTCTGAACATGAAAATGGCTTCGCCCCTGTGTGATTTTTCTGATGCCTAACAAGTTCTGATTTCTGAATAAAACATTTCCCACACTCTGAACATGAAAATGGCTTCTCCCCTGTGTGATTTTTCTGATGTCTAACAAGTTCTGATTTCTGAACAAAAGATTTCTCACACTCTGAACAAGAAAATGGCTTCTCCCCTGTGTGATATTTTTGATGATAAATAAGGTTTGATTTTCGAGCAAAACATTTCTCACATTCTGGGCATGAAAACGGTTTCTCCCTTGTAGGAGCGGTTTCATGTACCATATCACTTCTGTAACTTTTATTTTGCTTACAATTCTGTGATAAATCGGAATTTTGGACTTGTTTGAAAAGATCATGTGATAAAGCTTTCCGAGGAAGGACTGGTGGTATATCTGGGACAGCATCATGCTCTTCATATGTATCATGTCTGATACTGTCATCATCTGTTATAAATTCTGAAGATATTAGATTTCCATCTGAACCCCCAATACAGTCATCTGCTAAAAATAAACACAATGTTATTATTTTGAATGATATTATCTCGAAAGTACATTTATTTTTTTAAACCATAACATCAGAAATTAAAATGAGGAAAAAATGTATTCTGAATCTGTTTTCCAATTTCAACATCTAAGAGCTACATCTTCGTTAATTCGGATCTCCCATTCCTAGCACCAGTTCTCTGGAATGTGCTGCAGTAAATAATGTTATGGATTATCACAATGTGACTGCAGGATTATCAGGGACAGGTGGCTCCTATACTGTCCCTCATGCTAGGAGACCTTAAGCTATTCCTAACCTCTGGATTACCACTGAAGTTGGAGATGGCGGAGTCCCATGCCTTACTACTCCCCTGAACAGATCAAATACGTTATAGCCCTGGGGAAGGAAGGGGCAGGAATATGATGGAAACATAGATTAAGACAGATGGGACACATTGCAAACTCACAGAAATAAACAGTGAGGGACTAAGGAGAAAAGCAAGAGCAGGAAGGCAGCAACAAAAAGACAAAAAGGGTTAACACCACAACAGCTCACAGCAATAATACACAACAACCACCAGTATGTCTGGAGAATAACTCTTGCTAGCCTCCCCAAGCCTGTGGTTCGACGTAAAAGCAGGTAGCAGGGTCTTGCGAGCTGTGCAGATAACCATTAGGGCTCCAGTTCATCAAGACCAGAGATGGACACTGAAAAATGATGTTAGGGACTAGAGTAAGATTTCTGGCATAGCGAATGCCACAGTTTGTTACGAATTAAAGAAGCCATGGCATCACACCCTTCTTCTGGTCATGCTCTGCCTATTTTGGCAAAGCTGGTTAAAACTGGCGTGAACACACATAGACACCAGCCTGTCGCCTTTTCAGCTTTAGACTTCTGTAATTAAGAGATCTTTGGTCACATGACATGTTGTCAAAAACGTCCTTAAGCAGTCCTAAAATCGACATATAAACACTGGGGCCCTTAGGAGAATGGGGGCCCTATGAAATTGTCCAGTTTGCCCTCCCTTTCCTCTAATGCCAGTCCTGCATGCCAGCCTGTCTTTTGTTCAGTTCTTTTAGACTCCTGCAATTAAGAGACCTTTGGTTAGATCATGTCACATGACTTTGAAATCATCAAAGGTCCTTAAACAACCTTAGAATACAACTGATGGGGTCACTAAGAGAGTGGGGTTCCAGTGAAATTGCGCAGTTTGACACCTCCCAACGTTGGCCCTGACTGTAACTAGGGCTTATTTTTGGAGTAGGGCTTATATTTCAAGCATTCTCCAAAAATCCCATAAAATCATGCTAGGTCTTATTTTCGGTGTAGGTCATCTTTTCAGGGAAACAGGGTATTCATGAACCCTCTGCAGGTCTTTGAGTTGCCTTCATAACAACATAGAGAAGACATTAGAAACAAACAGCAGAAGAAGCAGAAGCAAAGAAAATACAGCTGAAAAAAAAACAGAGCAGAAAGTCTAAAAATGTAAACACAAAATTAGTGCAGAAAGTACATGAGTAGATATCTCTTACTGGATAGAGCTGGAGGAAACACATCCTGAGGAACATCGGGATCTTCTTGTTTACAGTCCTGTGGGAGAAGAGGACGGGGACATCTCTCTGGTGTTGTCCTCTTACTGGATAGACCTGGAGGAGACACATACAGGGACTGAATTCATTCCTTACATACAGATAATTATAGGCCGTGTGTATTTAGTCCTGTCTATTACCTGGTGATGTGAGGGGCTGGGGAACCTCCATCATGACGTCCTTGTATAGATCTTTGTGTCCTTCTAAATACTCCCACTCCTCCATGGAGAAATAGACGGTGACCTCCTGACACCTTATAGGAACCTGACACATACAATGATACCATCACCCCCCGATCCCTTCATAGCATTACTGTATAATGTCCCAGCATTCCCAGCAGTGTCACCTCTCCAGTCAGCAGCTCAATCATCTTGTAGGTGAGTTCTAGGATCTTCTGGTCATTGATGTCCTCATGTATCGGGGGGTGAGGTGGAGGCCCCGTGATTGGGCTCAGGGGTCTTCCCCATCCCTCAGACACAGGGGCCTGACAGTGTTCACTAGAGGTCTTCTTCACTACTGTGTAATCCTGGTTATGGAGAGACACAGTAATAAATCTCACTCCAGACATTTCCAGAGTCCTCACCTCTCCAGTTCTGTCCATCTGTTATTCCCATAGATAAGAATGATGTAATGTGACGTCATCAGAATCTCTCACCTCTCCAGTAAGCCGGAAGAGGATCTCTAGGGTGAGGTGTAATATCCTCTCCGCCATCTTGTCCCTGTCCATATCCATCCTTCACGGGGCAATCAGGAGACTTCTCTTCTATAGAAGATCTCCACTGAGAGGATCCGATATTGTAGGGACCTGAATGGGAAGGAGATGAACCGATATGTAAAATTAATGGAGATAAGGGAGGCAAGATATCATTTGAGTAGGAAAAAAAATTAAACATGAAATGTCCTATGTAAGTAGTAAAACCGACCGATAAAAATAGCACATTATCTTTATAAAAAATCCCACAATCCTTTATACGGCAATGTGAACGGAAAAATAAAAGAGTAATTGCTCCCGAAATAAGAGTAGGGAGGTACGAAAGAGCAAAAACAAAACATTTCCCAGTTTTTCGGTTAAGAACAGGGCAATGGAATTAGGATTCGATGTATTCTTGTCGCTAACGGAAGAAGAGGGGCCACACATGGCGTACGGATCTGTGCACTCGCTGACGCACAATTTACCACCCATTTCTTGTATGAAGGCAGCAAAATAATGAATATTATCCCAATTACAAAATGTGCCCACATTATATTTCACTCCTAAACTAGAAAAATTAGGTAAATAACAAAGTTTAGATATTCTAAACTGGTTTTGGAGCTCGTAGATTTTAACCCCTTCACGACCGAGGGCAGTAAAATTATGTCCTAGCTGTCATAGTGTTAATTCCCTCCCGCTGCTGCCGGCAGCTGGCGGAGATAGGTGCACACCTCAGCTGATTTGTACAGCTGAGATGTGTGCCTAGCAAATACGAGCAGATCCGCGATCTGCCTGGGGCTGTTAACCTCTTAAATGGCACTGTCAAATTGTGAGAGCCCCAGTATAATCGCAATCACCATAAAACTTTACTCATAGGCCTCCACCGGAAGTCACGTGTCCTGATCACGTGGATCCGATGGTTGTGATGGTAGTACAGGGTCATATGATGACTCCTGTAGCTCACATGACTTAGGTCCTGTAACAAGCAGCCAAGTACTGCAGGTTACAGGAGATGAGTATTTTTCCCGATCTGACCGATGCTGCTCTGATTGGAAGACATGAATAAGTGATCAGACTGCTGATCCTTATAGCCCCCTAGGGGAACTAGTAAAATAAAAATAAGTAAAAAAAAAAGTTTTCAAAATTTAAAAAAAAAAAGTTCAAATCACGCTCCTTTCACCCCATTGACAATGAAAGAGTTAAAAAAAATAAAAATATACACACATATTTGGTATCGCCGCGTTCAGAAAGGCCTGATCTATCAAAATATGAAACCAATTTATCTGATTGATAAACTATATAGCGGCAAAAAAATGCCAAAATTATGTTTTTTGGTCGCCGTAAATTTTGAGCAAAATGCGTAGTATGTGCGCAAAAACGGTACCATTAAAATCTTCAGCTTGAGACAGAAAAAGTAAGCCGTCACTGAGCCATAGATCATGAGAACGCTACGGGATGCGCAAAATGTGCACCACTTTGTTGGAAAAACTTCTCTTTTATTAGCCCCTTAGATAAAAGTAAACCTATTCATGTTTGATGTCTACGAACTTGTACCGACCTCAGACATTACAGCAACACATCAGTTTTTCTATATAGTAAACACAGAGAATAAAATATCTGAAAAACAAATCGTGCAATCACGCTTTGTTTGCAATTTTTCTGCATTTGGAATTTTTTTGCTGTTTTCCAGTGCACTATATGATAAAACTCATGGTTTCATTGAAAAGTACAACTTGTTCCACAAAAAACAAGCCCCACATGGCAAAATTGACTGAAAAATAAAAAAGTTACAGCTCTCAGAAGAAGGGGAGCGAAAAAAAACAAAACCCCCTGAAAAATTGTCCAGGGGTGAAGGGGTTAAACATCCGGGCCATCTGACTTCTACTCTGCAGTGATGTTCTACAATGTCATTACATAACAGTGCATCTATACACAAACATGTAGCAATGGAGAGGAAATCCGTCCATCTCTACATAAGGCAGAGACGGTTTATTACTGCCTCTGCCTTCTCTGTCACTGTATACACAGCTCTGCGGTGCAATGCAGCTGGAATGTGAGGGACCTGACAGAGACATTGATCTCTGTGTGAGAGCCCATCCACCATCGGTACTTGCCAACTGTAATTGTTTGGGGTCTGGTAAGTTCGATTATTCTTTTGGGGGGTGGGTCTGCTTTCTTTTGGGGGTGTCTGCTTTCTTTGACGAAGAGTCCTGCTGTATTCTTTAACTTTTTTAGATGCTTGGACACTTCCCTATGGAAACGCAACCAAAGCTTATTTTTAGAGTACGGCTTATATTTTAATAACAGTATAGTCAAAAAAGCCCTAAAAAAATACTACTAGGTCTTATTTTCCGGGTAGATCTTATTTTCAAGGTGGAAAGAGCTGACTGTGCTTCCTCCCCATACACAGAGGCCATGTGGTCACTGCTAAGAAGTAAATTAAAAATACTTAAATACGGACCTGACCCCCCCTGCCCCCCTCTTCCTTGAATATGTGAAATATAGGAAAATACCACTGTGAATCCAAACCTCCGTTATTAGCCCTGATAGGGCAGTAAGACCCCTTTTCCAGAAACCACTATAGAATAATGCTTAATACAGTTTGATTTGTCACGATGACCTGCAGACTCTCCCGTGACTTTTACACAAGTACCAGCTTGTACCGGGCACAACTATGATTTTATTACTAATAAACAAGCTGCTAAGCACAATTATTGCTACATTCAGCATATTGATCAGAACCTGCAGATGTCACGCGTAATATTAGATCATACTTATTAGATCATAATGGACTTTGGCTAACACGTCCACACATACACGTCTACACACCTACCTGTGTATAAATATGAGAGTGATTTGTTCCATAAACTTATGGTATTTGCATTTTTACCCAGGCTCATTATTGACTCTGCGTCAATTGCATTCGGACTGCAGTCTTACCATCCAGTTTGGATACCATCCAATATATCTAAATGATCTGATTTAGCCCAATCTGACAGCCCCGACCAGGTAAAAATCCGCCATATATACAAAATAATGTGTTACAAAATAGCTAAGAAATATTTACATGTGGTTCTAAACATATAATATATAGGTAAGGATGCTTGACCTCGGGGAGATCAACATCCAACACCGCGGAGACACCATCACGTGTTTCTCAACGCAGTGACACTAGAACAAGGCCCCCTGGGAAAATATGCAAAACAAGAATGACGCAGAGACACCATCACATGTTTCTCAAGGTTGGCAGGAAACTAGCCAGGTCTATAACTGGGAAGGAACAACCACGGGAAGGGCAGTCTCCAGTCAAGGAAACCACCTATACCAAAACATGGTATCCATCCACAGACAGCTGTTTCGAGGTATTTGCCTCTCATCAGTGTGGAGTAGGAAACTGGCTAGTGGGAGCAATGCCTTACCTATGTAGTCTTCTACTAGGCATTGCCCCCACTAGCCAGTTTCCTACTCCACACTGAAGAGGGGCAAATACCCCGAAACAGCTGTCTGTGGATGGATACCATGTTTTGGTATAGGTGTTTCCTTGACTGGAGACTGCCCTTCTCGTGGTTGTTCCTTCCCGGTGAAAGACCTGGCTAGTTTCCTGCCAGCGTTGAGAAATATGTGATGGTGTCTCCGCGGCATTCTTGTTTTGCTTATTTTCCCAGGGGGCCTTGTTCTAGTGTCACTGCGTTGAGAAAGACGTGATGGTGTCTCAGCGGTGTTGGATGTTGATCTCCCCAAGGTCAACCATCCCTACCTACCGTGTTTCCCCGAAAGTAAGACAGTGTCTTACATTCTTTTTTACCCCCAAAAGTCCCACTATGTCTTACTTTCGGGGTATGTCTTATATTAGAAAAAATCCCACAGCAATCGCAGCAAGTCTCCATGCAATGTACCGTATGGGGACTTGCCGCGATTGCGCCCTAAGTGTACCGCAAGTTAAGGAAACTTAACCACCAGCGGCTGCACATGAGGGCACTGAGGCTGCGTGTTTTTGTATGTTGTCCATGGTCCTGATGGACCACGGACAACATTACTGCAACATTTCAACATTTCTCCGGCATGTCAGGGCGCTCAGCTGAGCGCTAAGCCGCCGGCATGTCAGGGCACTCAGCTGAGCGCTCAGCCGCCGGCATGTCAGGGCACTCAGCTGAGCGCCAGACCGCCGGCATGTGTCAGCTCTCAGCTGATCGCTAAGCCGCCGGCATGTCAGGGCGCTCAGCTGAGCGCCCGACCGCCGGCATGTGACAGCTCTCAGCTGAGCGCTCTGCCGCCAGCATGTCAGGGCGCTCAGCTGAGCGCTCGGCCGCCGGCATGTCAGGACGCTCAGCTGAGCGCTCGGCCGCCGGCAAGTCAGGGCGCTCAGCTGAGCGCCAGACCGCCTGCATGTGTCAGCTCTCAGCTGATCGCTAAGCCGCCGGCATGTCAGGGCGCTCAGCTGAGCGCCTGACCGCCGGCATATGACAGCTCTCAGCTGAGCGCTCTGCCGCCGGCATGTGACAGCTCTCAGCTGAGCGCTCTGCCGCCGGCAAGTCAGGGCGCTCAGCTGAGCGCCAGACCGCCTGCATGTGTCAGCTCTCAGCTGATCGCTAAGCCGCCGGCATGTCAGGGCGCTCAGCTGAGCGCCTGACCGCCGGCATATGACAGCTCTCAGCTGAGCGCTCTGCCGCCGGCATGTGACAGCTCTCAGCTGAGCGCTCTGCCGCCGGCATGTCAGGGCGCTCAGCTGAGCGCTTTGCCGCCAGCAAGTCAGGGCGCTCAGCTGAGCGCTTTGCCGCCGGCAAGTCAGGGAACTCAGCTGAGCGCCCGACCGCCGGCATGTGACAGCTGTCAGCTGAGCGCTCTGCCGCCGGCATGTCAGGGCGCTCAGCTGAGCGCTCGGCCGCTGTAACTGTACTGTAAAGATGAAAAAAAAAAATAAATAAATTTTTACTACGTCTTACTTTCGGGGTATGTCTTACATTAGCCGACCCCCTCAAAACCCCCACTATGTCTTACTATCGGGGGTGTCTTACTATCGGGGAAACACGGTATGTAGTCTTCTACTAGGCAATGCTCCCACTAGCCAGTTTTTTACTCCACACTGATGAGGGGCAAATACCCCGAAACAGCTGTCTGTGGATGGATACCATGTTTTGGTATAGGCGGTTTCCTTGACTGGAGACTGCCCTTCCCGTGGTTGTTCCTTCCCAGTGAAAGACCTGGCTAGTTTCCGGCCAGCGTTGAGAAACATGTGATGGTGTCTCCGCGGCATTCTTGTTTTGCTTATAAACATATAATATGACAGTGTCCAGCTTTCAGTCATAGGGATGGCCCCGATGAGGTTTTAGTTATTGCTCAATATACAGTGATCAGTGGTTGTATACGCGCTCTCAGCACTAAAGCCTGCTTTACACGAGACGACCGATCGTGCGATTTCACAATCGATCGTACCCGCCCCCGTCGTTTGTGCGTCACGGGCAAATCGCTGCCCGTGTCGCACAAACTCGTTTAACCCCCGTCACACGTACTTACCTTCCGGACGACCTTGCTGTGAGCGACGAAAGTCCACTTCCTGAAGTGGGAGAGACGTTCAGCGTCACCGCGACGTCACGCGGCAGCCGGCCAATAGAAGCGGAGGGGCGGAGATGAGCGGGATGAAAACATCCCGCCCACCTCCCTCCTTCCACATAGCTGGCGGGTGCCGCGGGACGCAGGTAAGCGGTGTTCATCATTCCCGTGGTGTCACACGGAGTAACGTGTGATGCCACGGAAACGATGAACAACCGGCGCCATTTTAATTAAACAATTTTATGAAACCTAGCGACGAGTACACGACTCACGATATGTGAGCGATACTGCGTCACTAGGAGGTGTCACACGAGACGACAGTGTACGATGCCGGATGTGCGTCACGAAAACCGTGACCCCCGACGATGCATCGCACGATCGGTCGTCTCGTGTACAGCAGGATTAAGGCTGCTTTCACACATCCAATTTTTGCTGTCAGACACAATCCGTTGAAAAACGATTAAAACGGATCCGGCGCCGGATCCGTTTTATTCCCCAATGACTTGTATTAGCGCCGGATTGTGTCGGATGGCCTTGTGTTGCATGCGGCGTCCACCAAATCCAGCGAAATTTCTTGGTCCGGCTGCCGGAAAGGACGCAGCATGCAGCGTTTTTTGTCTCCGGCAAAAAAAAACGGACCACGATGGATCCGGCACCATCCGGCATGTTGTTATAGAAGCCTATGGGCGCCGGATCATCGCCGGCGTCGTCCGGAAAAAAACGCATTCCAGTGATGGATCCATTTTTTTAATCTGAGCATGCTCAGATGAGATGTGAATTCATTTCTGGCCTCTCTCTGTCGGTCTCTATCCCTCTCTGTCGGTCTCTCCCTCTCAACCTCTCTTTCATACTCACCGATACCGGGCACGGCGCTGCACAGCTGTCACATTGCTCTGGCGCCTTCTCATACTTTTGAAAATGCCGGCCGCTCATTATTTCATCTCGTATTCCCTACTTTCTCCGCCCACTGGCACCTATGATTGGTTGCATTCAGATGCGCCCCCACGCTGAGTGACAGCTGTCTCACTGCAACCAATCACAGCCGCCGGTGGGCGGGTCTATGTAGTGCAGTACAATAAATAAGTAAATAATTTTTAAAAAAACAGCGTGTGGTCCCCACCCCCCAATTTTGATACTAGCCAAGATAAAGCCACACGGCTGAAGGCTGGTATTCTCAGGATGGGGAGCCCCACGTTATGGGGAGCCCCCCAGCCTAAAAATATCAGTAAGCAGCCGCCCAGAATTGCCGCATCCATTAGATGCGAGTGTCCCGGGACTCTACCCGGCTCATCCCGAAATGCCCTGGTGCGGTGACAATCGGGGTAATAAGGAGTTAATGGCAGCCCATAGCTGCCACTAAGTCCTAGGTTAAACATGGCAGGCATCTATGAGACACCCCCAATTATTAACCTGTAAGCGAACGTAAATAAACACATACCCCTGAAAAAATCCTTTATTTGAAATAAAAGACAAAAAAACACCCTCTTTCACCACTTTATTAAAATCCCCAAATACCCCTCCAGGTCCAACGTAATCCACAGAGGTCCCACGACGTTTTCAGCACTGCTACATTGGAAGCTGACAGAGAGTGGCCACAGACCGTGACCGCTCTCTGTCAGCTCCACGTAGCAACTGAAGTGAGTCGTGCTGTCAGCGGTGGCATCACTCAGGTAGTGCCGGTGAGTGCGGTGATGATGGGTGCGGTAGTGCCTGCATGTGTGTGGTGATGATGGGGATGGTAGTGCCTGCGTGTGTGTGGTGATGATGGGTACGGTAGTGCCTGCGTGTGTGCGGTGATGATAAGTGCAGTAGTGCCTGTGTGTGTGCGGTGATGATGGGTATGGTAGTGCCTGCATGTGTGTGATGATGAATGGGGCGGTAGTGCCTGCGTGTGTGCGATGATGATGGGAGCTGTAATGCCTGCGTGTGTGCGGTGATGATGGGGGCAGTAGTGCCGATGTGTGTGCGGTGATGATGGGGACGGTAGTGCCTGCGTGTGTGTGGTGATGATGGGGGCAAAGTGCCTGCGTGTGTGTGGTGATGATAGGTGCGGTAGTGCCTGCGTGTGTGCGATGATGATGGGAGCTGTAATGCCTGCGTGTGTGCGGTGATGATGGGGGCGGTAGTGCCGGGTGTGCGGTGATGAAGGGAGCGATAGTGCCGGGGTGTGTGGTGATGATTGGGGCGGTAGTGTCGGGGTGTGCGGTGATGATGGGAGCGCTAGTGCCGGGGTGTGCGGTGATGATGGGAGTCGTGGTGCCGGGGTGTGCGGTGATGATGGGGACGGTAGTGCCTGCGTGTGTGTGGTGATGATGGGGGCAAAGTGCCTGCGTGTGTGTGGTGATGATAGGTGCGGTAGTGCCTGCGTGTGTGCGATGATGATGGGAGCTGTAATGCCTGCGTGTGTGCGGTGATGATGGAGGCGGTAGTGCCGGGTGTGCGGTGATGAAGGGAGCGATAGTGCCGGGGTGTGTGGTGATGATGGGGGCGGTAGTGTCGGGGTGTGCGGTGATGATGGGAGCGCTAGTGCCGGGGTGTGCGGTGATGATGGGAGTCGTGGTGCCGGGGTGTGCGGTGATGATGGGGACGGTAGTGCCTGCGTGTGTGTGGTGATGATGGGGGCAAAGTGCCTGCGTGTGTGTGGTGATGATAGGTGCGGTAGTGCCTGCGTGTGTGCGATGATGACGGGAGCTGTAATGCCTGCGTGTGTGCGGTGATGAAGGGAGCGGTAGTGTCGGGGTGTGCGGTGATGATGGGGGCGGTAGTGTCGGGGTGTGCGGTGATGATGGGAGCGATAGTGCCGGGGTGTGCGGTGATGATGGGAGCGGTGGAGCCGGGGTGTGCGGTGATGATGGGGGCGGTAGTGCCGGGGTGTGCGGTGATGATGGGGGCGGTAGTGCAGGAGTGTGCGGTGATGATGGGAGCGGTAGTGCCGGGGTGTGTGGTGATGATGGGGGCGGTAGTGTCGGGGTGTGTGGTGATGATGGGGGCGGTAGTGCCGGGCTGTGCGGTGATGATGGGGGCGGTAGTGCCGGGGTGTGCAGTGATGATGGGGGTGGTAGTGCCGGGGTGTGCAGTGATGATGGGGGTGGTAGTGCCGGGGTGTGCAGTGATGATGGGGGCGGTAGTGTCGGGGTGTGTGGTGATGATGGGAGCGGTAGTGCTGGGGTGTGTGGTGATGATGGGGTCGTAGTGCCGGGGTGTGTGGTGATGATAGGGGTGGTAGTGCCAGGGTGTGTGGTGATGAAGGGAGCGGTAGTGCCGGGGTGTGTGGTGATGATGGGGGCAGTAGTGCTGGGGTGTGTGGTGATGATGGGGTCGTAGTGCCGGGGTGTGCGGTGATGAAGGGAGCGGTAGTGCCAGGGTGTGTGGTGATGATGGGAGCGGTAGTGCTGGGGTGTGTGGTGATGATGGGGTCGTAGTGCCGGGGTGTGTGGTGATGATAGGGGTGGTAGTGCCAGGGTGTGTGGTGATGAAGGGAGCGGTAGTGCCGGGGTGTGTGGTGATGATGGGGGCAGTAGTGCTGGGGTGTGTGGTGATGATGGGGTCGTAGTGCCGGGGTGTGCGGTGATGAAGGGAGCGGTAGTGCCAGGGTGTGTGGTGATGAAGGGAGCGGTAGTGCCGGGGTGTGTGGTGATGATGAAGTCTCTCTCTCTCCCCCTTTGACATGAAAAAGAAAAAAAAACAAAAACGGATCAGTATTTTACTGGATCCATCGCATCAGTTTTAACACAATCTGCGACGGATCTGTTGCATCAGGCACAAACTGGAGTGTGCCTGATGGCAAAAAACGGATGTGTGAAAGCAGCCTAACTGACAGCAGGTTCTAATGCTGAGCGTCTGTCAGTCACTGCGGGGGGCAGGGTATATATGTGGTGATAACAGACATTTCCCTTATTTTCCCCCCAGTATCGCTCGACATCAGCAATAAAAACTCGATATTGAAGTTGGTTTCTTATTGGTCCAGTTTCCTATTCGGGGCTGAAGATGGTTTATTATTTGGATTTTTTTTCTATTTTTCTTTTTACAGGTTTAACAAGAAACGTAAAAAATAATCATAATATAATACAATACAGCGAGGAGCCCGGATGTGAATACACTTAAAAGCAGCTACAAAAATTAGAAAACTGGCACAAAAATGGGCAGCAAAGGGCGTTTTGGAAAGGGTTAAATGACCTTGGGTCACTAATCTGACACCACCATTATATAGTGATGTCTCGCATCAAATCCAGGGCCAAGCCCGGCCCAAATGGGTTCTGGGCATCAGAACTGGCAGCAAAGTGAGCAAATAGCCAATTCACCCAGATGTGAATAAGTAACTGGTGTTCTGTAAAGTTCTCTTCCGGCTGATGTAAATGGGTTTCTGGCATTAATTAGTAATCACAAAGGGAAAGCCGCCATTGTTCTCTGATTTCAGTCTATTCTCACATTATTATGGCTTTACCTATATAGATCAGTGATCAAAAGGCCATTTAACCCTTTCCACAACGCCCTTCGGAGCCACTTTGATGCCTATTTTTGTGCCAGTTTTATCATTTTTTTGCTGCTTTCAGTGTATTCACATCCGGGCTCCGCACTGCAGGGGATTATATTGTTGTCATTTTTTATTTTTGTTCCTAAAAAACATTAAAAAAAAAAAAAAGATTTCCAAGTAAGAAACCGACTTCAGCCTCATCATGAAAGCAAAAACAATAAAGACGACGACAGGAACATGAAAATGAAGCCGAGGAAATCACGAGAAAAGATGCAAAATTTACTTGAATGTCCGAACAAGGAAAAAGATTTTCACAGATCTTTAACCCCTTTATGACAGCCTTACAGAATAAAATGGTGGCAGAAAAAGGTACTTATTCTGATCTGCCGTTTTAAACAGCGGCAAGAAATAAAGTGTATACCGACCCCCAGCATTGGAAAATCTCTGGGGTTTCAGACACCGAGGGTAGCTCAGACCCTGGAGATCACAATTTGGGCCGAAAAAAATAATTTATCTCCCACCTGGCATAATCAATCGTGTCAGATGGGAGATACATCTCCTACCCCGGTCCCCCGATGTGGCCAAAGTGCCCCCCCCCCAGTCCCACGCCCCACCCGATCATCTAAAATGGCCGGCAGGCACGCTGCGCTCATCCTCCTCCTCTAACTTCTGTCGCATCTGACATGTCAGATGTGACATCAAAGTGCTCCCCATGTCCTGCCAGGTCACCCCCTGTCAATCCCCGGTCTTCTGTTACATCCTGCAGCGATGATCCCACATGATCCCCCCTCTTCCTTCTCAAAAGATCCTGTCCGCATTCGCAGAGCGGCTCTTAGCTGGCTCCCTCCTAGTAGTGACACTGAGCTTACTGTAGCTTACACTGTCGTGCTGTGGACCCATGTAGTGTGAGTGCAGTATCACTGTATCCACAATCCTTACATGGAGGGTCTGCACCTCCAGAAAATGGGGGATACGTTTTCTGAGCATGCCCCCCATATTGTGGAAGGTCCAGAGTCGTCATTGGACCTCCTCTAAAATGAATTACGGTGGATCAGATTTTTTTTCTTTTTAACATATTGGTGAAAGAGGAAATGTGTTAGGGAGTGTTTTTTCAAATGTTTTTTTTTTGCCTTTTTTATTTTTTCTTACTGAATAGGTTAGTGATGGCAGGTATCTGATAGACGCCGTGACATCATTAACCCCAACCCCATCAACTACCCAGTTTGCCACCGCACCCGGGCAACGGGAAGAGCCGGGGTGAATCGCGAGGATTAGTGCATTTAATGGATGCGCCACTTATGGGTGGCTGTGGCCTGCTATTTTTAGGCTGAGAAGGGCCAAATAACCATGGTTCCTCCCACCCTGAGAATACCATGCCACAGCTGTTCACTTTACCTGTGCTGGAAATCTATTTTGGGGGGGACCCCACTTTTTTTCTTAATTATTTATAAATAATTAAAAAAAAACCAGCATGGAGAGACCTCCATTTTAGATTACCAGCTAAGGTGAAGCTGCCATCTGTGGTCTGCAGCCGTCTGCTTTACTCTAGTTTTGTTGTTTTTTTTTTTTTTTATTTATTTTTTAGGGCTATATACAAGGTTTAACACCCTTTAGTGCCCCATGAAAGTTACTAAAGGGTGCCAGCTTAGACTATGCAGGGGGGTGGGACATTTATATGTGTTTGACGTCTATTTATCTAGCCATCTATCCATCCATCTATCCTAGCTTTCTAGGCTGTGTGCCCATGATCAGGATTTGCAGCGGTTTGGACGCAGAGTGTTTTGACTGCGATGTTGTGCAGTACAAGCGCAATAGCGGGATGTTTAGAAATCTCATCCCCACTGTGCTTCTTTTCTCTGCAGCATAAACTGACCAGCGGCGCGGCTTCCTGAGACGCAGGATGTCAGTTTATGCAGTGGAGATGAGAGTGTTCTTCGCAGGGGGAATAAAGTCCGCAGCGGCCTGAACCTGGATTGTGGGCACGGGCAGCTGCATTCTCGTGTGGACAACACTGGTATCTGCGCAGAAGGCTGACACTGCATCCTCACCGGATCATGGGCACAGCCTAAAAGTGAGAAATTTGGCACTAAAGCAACATTTTTGTGAACTACCTGCTCACTATATCCCTGAATAAAATCTGTGAGTGATGTAGTGTCCAAAATGGGGTCACTGGTGGGGGATTTCTGCTGTATACTGTAGGTACCTTAGGAGCCTTGCACATGTGACATGGTATCTGCATTATTTCAACTTTCCCAATATTCAAGTGGTGCTGCTTCCATTCTGAGCCCTCCCATTTGTCCAAACAGAGGTTTCTGACCACATGTGAGGGATCACCGCGCTCAGGAGAAAGTGGGGAACAAATCGTAAGGTCCAGTTTTTGGTGTCAAAGTGACAGTGGTCAGAATTGCAAAAACTGGCCAAGTCATGAAGTACAAAACTGGCTTCATCCCTAAGGCTAAGTTCACATTTCCGTTGTTTTGCATCAGTCACATGCGTTGCTTGACGCATGTGACTGATGCGTTGTACAACGAATGACAAAGAAAAGAATTTCATTGTCGGACTCCGTTGTGTGTGGGGGGGCGGAGTTCGGGGGGCGGAGTTCGGGGGCAGAGCTGAGGACGTCAGTGCTGCGGTCTGCATGGCTGGGGACAGGTGAGTGAATGTGTGTGTGTGTCTACATGCGGAGTACGGGAGGGGGCGGAGTATGAAGGGGCGGAGCCGAGCGGGGCCATGGAGCGGAGGACGTCAGTGCCGCGGGGACTGCAGGGCTGGGGACAAGTGAGTGTGTGAGTGTGTGTGAGTGTACACATGCGGAGTGCGGGAGGGGGCGGAGCCGAGTGGTGAAGTGTCGGCCTCCTTGCACACTGTATCCAGGGTAAATATCGGGTAACTAAAATCAAAGCACTTTTTGCTTGGTTACCCGATATTTATCTTGGTTACCAGCTTAGCGCGGGCTCCCTGCACTTGTAACCACTGTAAATATCGGGTAACTAACCAAAGCGCATTGCTTGGTTACCTGATGTTTATCCTGGTTACAGGGCAAGGAGCCAGAGAGAGCATGTGCAGCAAATTCCTACGGATTGCGCTGCTCAAAAAACGTTACAGGCTGCGTTGCTCCCACCCGGCAGTCAGTTAAAAAACGACTGACCGCGACGCAGCGGATGCAACGCAGCATCATCAGTCGGAATCCGTCACTAATAGAAGTCTATGGGGAAAAACAGGATTCCTGCAAAATATTTTGCAGGATACCGTAATTCCTCAAGGCGACGGATTGTGACTGATGCAAAACAACGGAAGTGTGAAGTTAGCCTAAGGGGTTAAACTGAATGTACAAACCAAAAACAGAATGAAAAAGAGTCAGGAATAGCGGGAAACTGGTCCTGAACTGGTTAAAGTTGAAAATAGCCGAGACATGAAGGGGTTAATGATAATGATGATTACCTCAAAATAATAGACACCCTGCACCTACCTCCACCTGCAGAGCCGCACACTAGATATATAATACCCTGCACCTACCTCCACCTGCAGAGCCGCACACTAGATATATAATACCCTGCACCTACCTCCACCTGCAGAGCCGCACACTAGATATATAATACCCTGCACCTACCTCCACCTGCAGAGCCGCACACTAGATATATAATACCCTGCACCTACCTCCACCTGCAGAGCCGCACACTAGATATATAATACCCTGCACCTACCTCCACCTGCAGAGCCGCACACTAGATATATAATACCCTGCACCTACCTCCACCTGCAGAGCCGCACACTAGATATATAATACCCTGCACCTACCTCCACCTGCAGAGCCGCACACTAGATATATAATACCCTGCACCTACCTCCACCTGCAGAGCCGCACACTAGATATATAATACCCTGCACCTACCTCCTCCTGCAGAGCCGCACACTAGATATAATACCCTGCACCTACCTCCACCTGCAGAGCCGCACACTAGATATATAATACCCTGCACCTACCTCCACCTGCAGAGCCGCACACTAGATATATAATACCCTGCACCTACCTCCTCCTGCAGAGCCGCACACTAGATATATAATACCCTGCACCTACCTCCACCTGCAGAGCCGCACACTAGATATATAATACCCTGCACCTACCTCCACCTGCAGAGCCGCACACTAGATATATAATACCCTGCACCTACCTCCACCTGCAGAGCCGCACACTAGATATATAATACCCTGCACCTACCTCCACCTGCAGAGCCGCACACTAGATATACAATACCCTGCACCTACCTCCGCCTGCAGAGCCGCACACTAGATATATAATACCCTGCACCTACCTCCCCCTGCAGAGCCGCGCACTAGATATATAATACCCTGCACCTACCTCCACCTGCAGAGCCGCACACTAGATATATAATAACCTGCACCTACCTCCACCTGCAGAGCCGCACACTAGATATATAATACCCTGCACCTACCTCCACCTGCAGAGCCGCACACTAGATATATAATACCCTGCACCTACCTCCACCTGCAGAGCCGCACACTAGATATATAATACCCTGCACCTACCTCCACCTGCAGGGTCGTGGCTAAATCCCAGTGGCTAGAAGGACCTGGTCCCTCTGCCCACTGGGAAATAGCCGACTCTATAGAGAGAAAGCTAAATCCCAGTGGGCTAAAGGACCAGGTCCCTCCTTCCACTGGGATTTAGCTTTCTCTATCCAGAGCCGGCTATTTCCCAGTGGGCAGAGGGACCAGGTCCTCCTAGCCACTGGGATTTAGCCTGTTCTACATAAGAAAGCTAAATCCTAGTGGGCTAAAGGACCAGGTCCCAATAAGTGTTTTAATACAATTCTTAGTGGGAAAAAGGACCAGGTCCTTCTGGCCACTGGGATTTAGCCTGTTTTCTATGAGAAATCTAAGTCCTAGTGGGCTAAAGGACCAGGTTCCAATGAGTGTTTTAATACAATTCTTAGTGGGGAAAAGGACTGGGTCCTTCTGGCCACTGGGATTTAGCCTGCTCTGTATGAGAAAGCTAAATCCTAGTGGGCTAAAGGACCAGGTTCCAATGAGTGTTTTAATACAATTCTTAGTGGGAAAAAGGACCAGGTCCTTCTGGCCACTGGGATTTAGCCTGTTTTCTATGAGAAATCTAAATCCTAGTGGGCTAAAGGACCAGGTCCTAATGAGTGTTTTAATACAATTCTTAGTGGGAAAAAGGACCAGGTCCTTCTGCCCACTGGTATTTAGCCTGTTCTACATAAGAAAGCTAAATCCTAGTGGGCTAAAGGACCAGGTCCTAATGAGTGTTTTAATACAATTCTTAGTGGGAAAAAGGACCAGGTCCTTCTGGCCACTGGTATTTAGCCTGTTCTACATAAGAAAGCTAAATCCTAGTGGGCTAAAGGACCAGGTCCCAATAAGTGTTTTAATACAATTCTTAGTGGGAAAAAGGACCAGGTCCTTCTGGCCACTGGGATTTAGCCTGTTTTCTATGAGAAATCTAAATCCTAGTGGGCTAAAGAACCAGGTCCCAATAAGTGTTATAATACAATTCTTAGTGGGAAAAAGGACCAGGTCCTTCTGGCCACTGGGATTTAGCCTGCTCTATTTGAGAAAGCTAATTCCTAGTGGGCTAAAGGACCAGGTCCCAATAAGTGTTTTAATACAATTCTTAGTGGGAAAAAGGACCAGGTCCTTCTGGCCACTGGGATTTAGCCTGTTTTCTATGAGAAATCTAAGTCCTAGTGGGCTAAAGGACCAGGTCCTAATGAGTGTTTTAATACAATTCTTAGTGGGGAAAAGGACTTTGTCCTTCTGGCCACTGGGATTTAGCCTGCTCTGTATGAAAAAGCTAAATCCTAGTGGGCTAAAGGACCAGGTTCCAATGAGTGTTTTAATACAATTCTTAGTGGGGAAAAGGACTGGGTCCTTCTGGCCACTGGGATTTAGCCTGCTCTGTATGAGAAAGCTAAATCCTAGTGGGCTAAAGGACCAGGTTCCAATGAGTGTTTTAATACAATTCTTAGTGGGAAAAAGGACCAGGTCCTTCTGGCCACTGGGATTTAGCCTGTTTTCTATGAGAAATCTAAATCCTAGTGGGCTAAAGGACCAGGTCCTAATGAGTGTTTTAATACAATTCTTAGTGGGGAAAAGGACTGGGTCCTTCTGGCCACTGAGATTTAGCCTGCTCTGTATGAGAAAGCTAAATCCTAGTGGGCTAAAGGACCAGGTTCCAATGAGTGTTTTAATACAATTCTTAGTGGGAAAAAGGACCAGGTCCTTCTGGCCACTGGGATTTAGCCTGCTCTGTATGAGAAAGCTAAATCCTAGTGGGCTAAAGGACCAGGTTCCAATGAGTGTTTTAATACAATTCTTAGTGGGAAAAAGGACCAGGTCCTTCTGGCCACTGGGATTTAGCCTGTTTTCTATGAGAAATCTAAATCCTAGTGGGCTAAAGGACCAGGTCCCAATAAGTGTTATAATACAATTCTTAGTGGGAAAAAGGACCAGGTCCTTCTGGCCACTGGGATTTAGCCTGCTCTCTTTGAGAAAGCTAATTCCTAGTGGGCTAAAGGACCAGGTCCTAATGAGTGTTTTAATACAATTCTTAGTGGGGACAAAAGGACCAGGTCCTTCTGCCCACTGGGATTTAGCCTGCTCTCTATGAGAAAGCTAAATCCTAGTGGGCTAAAGGACCAGGTTCCAATGAGTGTTTTAATACAATTCTTAGTGGGAAAAAGGACCAGGTCCTTCTGGCCACTGGGATTTAGCCTGTTTTCTATGAGAAATCTAAATCCTAGTGGGCTAAAGGACCAGGTCCTAATGAGTGTTTTAATACAATTCTTAGTGGGGAAAAGGACTGGGTCCTTCTGGCCACTGAGATTTAGCCTGCTCTGTATGAGAAAGCTAAATCCTAGTGGGCTAAAGGACCAGGTTCCAATGAGTGTTTTAATACAATTCTTAGTGGGAAAAAGGACCAGGTCCTTCTGGCCACTGGGATTTAGCCTGCTCTGTATGAGAAAGCTAAATCCTAGTGGGCTAAAGGACCAGGTTCCAATGAGTGTTTTAATACAATTCTTAGTGGGAAAAAGGACCAGGTCCTTCTGGCCACTGGGATTTAGCCTGTTTTCTATGAGAAATCTAAATCCTAGTGGGCTAAAGGACCAGGTCCCAATAAGTGTTATAATACAATTCTTAGTGGGAAAAAGGACCAGGTCCTTCTGGCCACTGGGATTTAGCCTGCTCTCTTTGAGAAAGCTAATTCCTAGTGGGCTAAAGGACCAGGTCCTAATGAGTGTTTTAATACAATTCTTAGTGGGGACAAAAGGACCAGGTCCTTCTGCCCACTGGGATTTAGCCTGCTCTCTATGAGAAAGCTAAATCCTAGTGGGCTAAAGGACCAGGTCCCAAGAACTGTTTTAATACAAGACTTAGTGATCTAATGGATCCTTCCACTGGGATTTAGCTTTCTCTATCCAGAGCCAGCTATTTGTCAGTGGGCAGAGGGACCAGGTCCTTCTGCCCACTGGGATTTAGCCTGCTCTCTATTAGAAAGCTAAATCCTAGTGGGCTAAAGGACCAGGTCCTAAGGTCCTAATGAGTGTTTTAATACAACTCTTAGTGGGGAAAAAAGGACCAGGTTCTTCTGCCCACTGGGATTTAGCCTGCTCTCTATGAGAAAGCTAATTCCTAGTGGGCTAAAGGATCAGGTCCTAATGAGTGTTTTAATACAATTCTTAGTGGGAAAAAGGACTGGGTCCTTCTGCCCACTGGGATTTAGCCTGCTCTCTATGCGAAAGCTAAATCCTAGTGGGCTAAAGGACCAGGTCCCAATAACTGTTTTAATACAAGACTTAGTGATCTAATGGACCAGGTCCTTCTGCCCACTGGGTTTTAGCCTGCTCGCTATGAAAATGCTAAACTCTAGTGGGCTAAAGGACCAGGTCCCTAGGGGCGTTTTTAAAATGGACACACTTGGCTAAAAACCATGTCATCATGCCAATTGGGATTTATTCTACTGTATCTGTAGATTATCTGCAGTAGAATCATAGAATGTTATAGTTGGATGGGACCTCCAGGGTCATCAGGTCCAACTCCCTGCTCAAAGCAAGATTCACTATATCATCCCACACAGGTGTCTGTCCAGTCTCCTTTTTACGTCTTCCATTGAAGGGGAACTCATTACCTCTTGTGGTTCCAGTCATTGATCACTCACTGTCAAAAGGTTTTTATTCCAAAATCTAATCTGTGACGCTTCCCAATCAGTTTCATTCCATTGCTTCTATTCTTTCCTTGTCCTTGTCCTTGTCAACCCTAGTTCGACAGCCTTTGAGATATTTGCAGACGGCTATTAAGATTCCTCTCAGTTTTCTTTTTTTCAAGCTAAACATTCCCAAATCCTGTAACCGTTCCTCATCGGACAGTTTATAGACCAGTCACCATTCTGGCTGCTCTTCTCTGAACTTGCTCCAATTTGTTGCGGTCTTTTTTTAAGACATGGTGCTCAGAATTGCAGATGAGGTCTGACCAAAGAGGAGTAGAGGGTGATAATTACTTCACGTGATCGATGGCTGGACCATATATGACAAGCTTTTCTCCCCCATTCACCTTTTGTGCCTCCCCTATTTCCTCATAGACTGTAAGCTTACGAGCAGGGCCCTCACTCCTCCTGGTATCTTAATTTTGTTATTTTGTATTCTCATATTGTCTGTACATGTCCCCTCTGAATTGTAAAGCGCTGTGGAATATGTTGGCGCTATAGAAATAAAACTTATTATTATCTGTGCTTCTGTTAATACATTGCACAATTGTGCTTGTCTTTTTTGCTGCTGCATCACACTGTTGACTCATGTTCAGTCTGTCATCTATCAGTATGCGATTAGTATATTAGTGGTACTAGATTTGAAAGTGTTCACATTATTTTTTTTCACATAGACTAAGTGATATGGAAGACTAAAAAGTAAGCTCTTAGGTTGCATGTACAGCAGCTGACGCAGTGTCAGCCCGCCTGTGGAAATGTGAGTGTGCTCTGCAGGAGAATGCAGCAGTCCGCGCCTACTATCAGGGTTCAGTGTGCTACCTACTTTTGCTTTTTTCTCTCATTCTGGCCACAGGAAAATAAATTGACATGCTGCAGCTTGGAAAGCCGCGCCACATGTAAGTTTACGGAGCAGAGAAAAGAAGCATCGTGGGCAAGAGATTTCTATAAATCCATCCACTGTGCTTGTACTGTAGAACGCAGCATTCTGTATGCAAACAAACACGCTACTTCCAAAACGTTGCAAACACTGACTGTGCAAATACACTGTGTGCAGAATTATTAGGCAAATGAGTATTTTGATCACATGATACTTTTTATACATGTTGTCCTACTCCAAGCTATATAGGCTTGAGAGCCAACTGCCAATTAAGTAAATCAGGTGATGTGCATCTCTGTAATGAGGAGGGGTCTGGTGTAATGACATTAACACCCTATATAAGGTGTGCTTAATTATTAGGCAACTTCCTTTCCTTTGGCAAAATGGGTCAGAAGAGAGATTTGACGGTCTCTGAAAAGTCCATAATTGTGAGAGGTCTTTCAGAGGGATGCAGCAATCTTGAAACTGACAAACTTTTGAAGCGTGATCACCGAACAATCAAGCGTTTCATGTCAAATAGCCAACAGGGTCGCAAGAAGCGTGTTAGGCAAAAACGGCGCAAAATAACTGCCCATGAATTGATGAAAATCAAGCGTAAAGCTGCCAAGATGCCATTTGCCACCAGTTTGGCCATATTTCAGAGCTGCAACGTTACTGGAGTATCAAAAAGCACAAGGTGTGCCATACTCAGGGACATGGACAAGGTAAGGAAGGCTGAAAAACCACCACCTCTGACCAAGAAACATAAGATAAAACGTCAAGACTGGGCCAAGAAATATCTTAAGACTGTTTTTTCAAAGGTTTTATGGACTGATGAAATGAGTGTCACTCTTGATGGGCCAGATGGATGGGCCAGAGGCTGGATCAGTAAAGAGAGCTCCACTCCGACTCAGACGCCAGCAAGGTGGAGATGGGGAACTGGTATGGGCTGGTATCATCAAAGATGAACTTGTGGGACCTTTTCGAATTGAGGATGGAGTGAAGCTCAACTCCCAGACTTACTGCCAGTTTCTGGAAGACAACTCCAAGCAGTGGTACAGGAAAAAGTCGGTATCGTTCAAGAAAAACATGATTTTCATGCAGGACATTGCTCCATCACATGCATTCAACTACTCCACAGCGTGGCTGAACAGTAAAGATCTAAAAGATGAAAAAAATAATGACATGGCCCCCTTGTTCACCTGATCTGAACCCCATAACCTGTGGTCCCTCATAAAATGTTAGATCTACAGGGAGGGAAAATGGTACACCACTCGGAACAGTGTCTGGGAGGCTGTAATGGCTGCTGCATGCAATGTGGATCGTAAACAGATCGAGCAACTGACAGCATCTATGGATGGTCGGCTGCTTAGTGTCATCATAAAGAAAGGTGGCTATATTGGTCACTCATTTTTTGGGGTTTTGTTTTTGCATGTCAGAAATGTTTATTTCTAAATTTTGTGCAGTTATATTGGTTTACCTGGTGAAAATAAACAAGTGAGATGGGAATAGATTTGGTTTTTATTAAGTTGCCTAATAATTCTGCACAGTAATAGCTACCTGCACAAACAGATATCCTCCTAAGATAGCCAAATCTAAAAAAAAACCCACTCCAACTGCCAAAAATATTAAGCTTTGATATTTATGAGTCTTTTGGGTTGATTGAGAACATAGTTGTTGATCAATAATAAAAAAAATCCTCTAAAATACAACTTGCCTAATAATTCTGCACGCGGTGTAAATGTACACCCCCAAACCAGATTGAGCACCATCTTTACTGCGGTGATGTTCTATGCTGTTTGGCTGTGACATCACGTCAACATTGCTGCAGCCAATCACAGATCTCCGTGGCTCATCCGATGTAGCTGGAACGAGTTGCTGAGGTCAGTGATTGGCTGGAAGAGACCAATGTCTTGATGAAGACACTTCTGAACCTTACTAAAGTTTCTTGTTGTGTTACACATGGAGTCGAAGGAAAGAAAAAAAATTAATGAGTAGTTAATCAGGATAAGACCTTTAGTTGCAGGGCGCCCTTTGCAGATGTTTTTTTTCTTTCAACTCACTATTACAAACTTTGCCATGTAAGGTTTATTCCTTTTAAAGTGGTTATTTTATGAAATAAATCTATTCACAATGATGTACATGCTGCCATAATCATCATATAGGTGAAATGTGTCTGACCGCAGCTTGTAATGTATTCCATGTAATAGGGCGGTCGCTCAATGCTTCATAACTTCTGTCAGGGCCATCAATCACTAGTGAGTAACGTTATGCCAGGTAATAAAATGAAGAGGTAAGGCTGTGGTGCGGTCAGAGGCTGTTCTCATACCTCCTGTCCATCTGCCACACATTACACACCGGCCAGGTAATATAATGAAGAGCTAAGGATGTGGTGCGGTCAGAGGCCGTTCTCACACCTCCTGTCCGTCTGCCACACATTACACACCGGCCAGGTAATAAAATGAAGAAGTAAGGATGTGGTGCGGTCAGAGGCCGTTCTCACACCTCCTGTCCGTCTGCCACACATTACACACCGGCCAGGTAATACAATGAAGAGCTAAGGCTGTGGTGCGGTAGAGGCCGTTCTCATACCTCCTGTCCATCTGCCACACATTACACACCGGCCAGGTAATAAAATGAAGAAGTAAGGATGTGGTGCGGTCAGAGGCCGTTCTCATACCTCCTGTCCATCTGCCACACATTACACACCGGCCAGGTAATATAATGAAGAGCTAAGGCTGTGGTGCGGTCAGAGGCCGTTCTCACACCTCCTGTCCGTCTACCACACATTACACACCGGCCAGGTAATATAATGAAGAGCTAAGGATGTGGTGCGGTAGAGGCCGTTCTCACACCTCCTGTCCATCTGCCACACATTACACACCGGCCAGGTAATACAATGAAGAGCTAAGGATGTGGTGCAGTCAGAGGCCGTTCTCATACCTCCTGTCCATCTGCCACACATTACACACCAGCCAGGTAATATAATGAAGAGCTAAGGCTGTGGTGCGGTCAGAGGCCGTTCTCATACCTCCTGTCCATCTGCCACACATTACACACCGGCCAGGTAATACAATGAAGAGCTAAGGATGTGGTGCGGTAGAGGCCGTTCTCACACCTCCTGTCCGTCTGCCACACATTACACAGCGGCCAGGTAATATAATGAAGAGCTAAGGATGTGGAGCGGTCAGAGGCTGTTCTCATACCTCCTGTCCATCTGCCACACATTACACACCAGCCAGGTAATACAATGAAGAGCTAAGGATGTGGTGCGGTCAGAGGCTGTTCTCATACCTCCTGTCCATCTGCCACACATTACACACCGGCCAGGTAATACAATGAAGAGCTAAGGATGTGGTGCGGTAGAGGCCGTTCTCACACCTCCTGTCCATCTGCCACACATTACACACCGGCCAGGTAATACAATGAAGAGCTAAGGATGTGGTGCGGTAGAGGCCGTTCTCACACCTCCTGTCCGTCTGCCACACATTACACAGCGGCCAGGTAATACAATGAAGAGCTGAGGCTGTGGTGCGGTCAGAGGCTGTTCTCATACCTCTTGTCCGTCTGCCACACATTACACACCGGCCAGGTAATACAATGAAGAGCTAAGGCTGTGGTGCGGTCAGAGGCCGTTCTCATACCTCCTGTCCGTCTGCCACACATTACATACCGACCAGGTAATATAATGAAGAGCTAAGGTTGTGGTGCGGTCAGAGGCCGTTCTCATACCTCCTGTCCGTCTGCCACACATTACACACCGGCCAGGTAATACAATGAAGAGCTAAGGCTGTGGTGTGGTCAGAGGCCGTTCTCACACCTCCTGTCCATCTGCCACACATTACACACCGGCCACTGTCACAGGTCTGGAAAGTTAACGAACAGCAATTCCATCTTTAGGCCCTGTGCGCACGCTGCGTATTTTGCCACGTTTTTTGGTGGTTTGTTGCCCAAAACTGTATGCATTGTCTTCCCCAGCAAAGTCTATGAGAACTCAGACAGGCTGTGCGCACGTCGCTTCTTTGTTCCTTGCAGTTTTTATGGAAGGAAAAAGCAGCAGCATGTCACTTCTTTCTGTGTTTTGGAGGACTGGCAGATCAATCCCCCGCTGGCTCCAGGTCAGCGGGGGATTGATCCCCGGTGTCTGGTCAGATGCTGGTCCCCATAAAAAGTCTATGGGGAACAGAATCCAGCACAAAGCGGTAGGAGCAAGCACTTCATACTCACTGATCACCGGCGCGGCTGTCACACTGCTCCTGCGGCCTCTCATTCTTCTTCCTGGGCCGCTCATTAGGCTCATACATATTCACGGCTTCCCCTGCCCACTGGTGGCTGTGATTGGTTGCAGTCAAATGCACCCCCACACTAACTGACAGCTGTCTGACTGCAACCAATCACAGCCGCCGGTGTGTCTATATTGTACAGTAAAATAGTGTGCAGTCCCCTCAATTTTGATACCCAGCTAAGGTAAAGCCTCACAACTGGTGGCTGGTATTCTCAGACTGGGGAGGCCTATGGTTATTAGGCTGCCCCCCCCCCCAGCCTAAAAATATCAGCCTGCAGCCTCCCGGATTGCTGCATCCATTAGATGTGACAGTCCCAGCACTTTACCTGGATCATCTTGATTGCCCTGGTGTGGTGGTAATCGGGGTAATAAGGAGTTAATAGCAGCCCATAGCTGCCACTAAGTCCTAAATTAGTGATGGTAGCATCTATGAGACACCATAGAAGAGAGGAAATCCAGAAACAGCCTAATTAAAAGAAACTTTATTAAAGACAGTGGGAAAAAAAGGACACCCTGTCCATCACCGCGTCTCACACAGATGACTGCTCTTAATCATGACAATATCAAAGTGAATGCGGCCACTTATAAAACCCACACAACCTCTGAGGGGGGGAACACACCCCGTCACCGAATCATCAGATCACCAAGACACGAGCAAATGACAACTTACCATGATAGAAGATTACAAGAAGCATCAATACAAACATTATATAAGTACACCCCATATAATACACAGTACAGAGAATATATAAGTACACCCCATATAACACACAGCACAGAGAATATATACACAGAGAAGCATCAATACAAACATTATATAAGTACACCCCATATAATACACAGTACAGAGAATATATAAGTACACCCCATATAATACACAGCACAGAGAATATACACAGAGAAGCATCAATACAAACATTATATAAGTACACCCCATATAATACACAGTACAGAGAATATATAAGTACACCCCATATAATACACAGCACAGAGAATATATAAGTACACCCCATATAATACACAGCACAGAGAATATACACAGAGAAGCATCAATACAAACATTATATAAGTACACCCCATATAATACACAGTGCAGAGAATGTATACAGAGAGATATCCTCTTATGTCACTTGTGGGATTCTCTCCAATAGATGAAACCTTCATATTCAGTGGATGAGGAAGAATTCTCTGTGGAGCCGACATTGCCCCGAACTCTATAAAGAAAAATGACCAATAATTAGTAATAATAATAATAATAATAATAATAATAATAATAATAATAATAATAATAATAATGCCACAAATTACCATAAACTGTGTATAATGAATGCGCTGATAATCACCTGCTAATAAACCCATCAGTATCAGTCACAGATCATTGTGGAATTCAGCCCTTTGTGATCTCTGGCTCCAGCTTTAATATCCAATGGCCTTCCCTTATATACAGTGACCGCTCCAATCCCCTCCTCCTGGATCTATCCCCCCGCTCCATGCCTCTAACGGGAAAAGACAACAGGGACGCCGGGTGCTGCTCTGCGACTCCCCCACAGACAGAGCATTGCATCCCCCCCCCCTTCCCCCAGGCAGAGCATCGCACCCTCTCTCTCTCTCCTCCCCTTCCCCCAGGCCAAGCATCGCACCCTCTCTCTCTCCTCCCCTTCCCCCAGGCAGAGCATCGCACCCTCTCTCTCTCCTCCCCTTCCCCCAGGCAGAGCATCGCACCCTCTCTCTCTCCTCCCCTTCCCCCAGGCAGAGCATCGCACCCTCTCTCTCTCCTCCCCTTCCCCCAGGCAGAGCATCGCACCCTCTCTCTCTCCCCCCCTTCCCCCAGGCAGAGCATCGCACCCTCTCTCTCTCCCCCCCTTCCCCCAGGCAGAGCATCGCACCCTCTCTCTCTCCCCCCCTTCCCCCAGGCAGAGCATCGCACCCTCTCTCTCTCCCCCCCTTCCCCCAGGCAGAGCATCGCACCCTCTCTCTCCCCCCCCCCCTTCCCCCAGGCAGAGCATCGCACCTTCTCTCCCCCCCCCCCTTCCCCCAGGCAGAGCATCGCACCCTCTCTCCCCCCCCCTTCCCCCAGGCAGAGCATCGCACCCTCTCTCCCCCCCCCTTCCCCCAGGCAGAGCATCGCACCCTTTCTCCCCCCCCTTCCCCCAGGCAGAGCATCGCACCCTCTCTCTCCCCCCCTTCCCCCAGGCAGAGCATCGCACCCTCTCTCTCTCCCCCCCTTCCCCCAGGCAGAGCATCGCACCCTCTCTCTCTCCCCCTTCCCACAAGCAGAGCATCGCACCCTCTCTCCCCCCTTCCCCCAGGCAGAGCATCGCACCCTCTCTCTCTCTCTCCCCCCCTTCCCCCAAGCAGAGCATCGCACCCTCTCTCTCTCCCCCCCCCTTCCCCCAGGCAGAGCATCGCACCCTCTCTCTCTCCTCCCCCCTTCCCCCAGGCAGAGCATCGCACCCTCTCTCTCTCCTCCCCTTCCCCCAGGCAGAGCATCGCACCCTCTCTCTCTCCTCCCCTTCCCCCAGGCAGAGCATCGCACCCTCTCTCTCTCCTCCCCTTCCCCCAGGCAGAGCATCGCACCCTCTCTCTCTCCTCCCCTTCCCCCAGGCAGAGCATCGCACCCTCTCTCTCTCCTCCCCTTCCCCCAGGCAGAGCATCGCACCCTCTCTCTCCCCCCCCTTCCCCCAGGTAGCGCATCGCACCCTCTCTCTCTCTCTCCCCCCCTTCCCCCAGGCAGAGCATCGCACCCTCTCTCTCTCTCCCCCCCTTCCCCCAGGCAGAGCATCGCACCCTCTCTCTCCCCCCCCTTCCCCCAGGCAGAGCATCGCACCCTCTCTCTCTCCCCCCCCTTCCCCCAGGCAGAGCATCGCACCCTCTCTCTCTCCCCCCCCTTCCCCCAGGCAGAGCATCGCACCCTCTCTCTCTCCCCCCCTTCCCCCAGGCAGAGCATCGCACCCTCTCTCTCTCCCCCCCCTTCCCCCAGGCAGAGCATCGCACCCTCTCTCTCTCCCCCCCCCTTCCCCCAGGCAGAGCATCGCACCCTCTCTCTCTCTCCCCCTTCCCCCAGGCAGAGCATCGCACCCTCTCTCCCCCCCTTCCCACAGGCAGAGCATCGCACCCTCTCTCCCCCCCTTCCCACAGGCAGAGCATCGCACCCTCTCTCCCCCCCTTCCCACAGGCAGAGCATCGCACCCTCTCTCCCCCCCTTCCCACAGGCAGAGCATCGCACCCTCTCTCCCCCCCTTCCCACAGGCAGAGCATCACACCCTCTCTCCCCCCCTTCCCACAAGCAGAGCATCGCACCCTCTCTCTCCCCCTTCCCACAGGCAGAGCATCGCACCCTCTCTTCCCCCCCCCCCCTCCCCCCTCCCCTCACGGTCAGAGCATCGCACCCTCTCTTCCCCCCCCCCCCCCCTCCCCCCTCCCCTCACGGTCAGAGCATCGCACCCTTTCTTTCCCCCCCCCTCACGGTCAGAGCATCGCACCCTCTCTTACCCCCCCCCCCCCGGGTCAGAGCATCGCACCCTCTCTTACCCCCCTCTCCCCCCGGTCAGAGCATCGCACCCTCTCAACCCCCACCCCCCGGTCAGAGCATCGCACCCTCTCTTCCTCTGCATCGCACCCCCCACAGATAGAGCATTACACCTACTGCTGCACACTATTGCACCCAGAGACGGTGACCTACAATCCCTTTTTATTTCCCCCTGAAGCTCATACATGATAAGCTCCATCAGATATTACCTCCTGTTACATCACACCCAGGGCTGGAAACAGCAGAAACAGGGAAGAGGGGAAACATCCTGCTGCTTGTACCGCAACTGCGCACTGACTGCCGGGAACTACAGGCTCCTCCCACACAAGAGGCCGGTCACATGGGCGTGACGTCACCAGAGGTCCTTCTGTCCACTGGGATCTAGCCTCTACCATATATCTAGTGTGCGGCTCTGCAGGTGGAGGTAGGTGCAGGGTATTATATATCTAGTGTGCGGCTCTGCAGGTGGAGGTAGGTGCAGGGTATTATATATCTAGTGTGCGGCTCTGCAGGTGGAGGTAGGTGCAGGGTATTATATATCTAGTGTGCGGCTCTGCAGGTGGAGGTAGGTGCAGGTTATTATATATCTAGTGTGCGGCTCTGCAGGTGGAGGTAGGTGCAGGGTATTATATATCTAGTGTGCGGCTCTGCAGGTGGAGGTAGGTGCAGGGTATTATATATCTAGTGTGCGGCTCTGCAGGTGGAGGTAGGTGCAGGGTATTATATATCTAGTGTGCGGCTCTGCAGGTGGAGGTAGGTGCAGGTTATTATATATCTAGTGTGCGGCTCTGCAGGTGGAGGTAGGTGCAGGGTATTATATATCTAGTGTGCGGCTCTGCAGGAGGAGGTAGGTGCAGGGTATTATATATCTAGTGTGCGGCTCTGCAGGTGGAGGTAGGTGCAGGGTATTATATATCTAGTGTGCGGCTCTGCAGGTGGAGGTAGGTGCAGGGTATTATATATCTAGTGTGCGGCTCTGCAGGTGGAGGTAGGTGCAGGGTATTATATATCTAGTGTGCGGCTCTGCAGGAGGAGGTAGGTGCAGGGTATTATATATCTAGTGTGCGGCTCTGCAGGTGGAGGTAGGTGCAGGGTATTATATATCTAGTGTGCGGCTCTGCAGGTGGAGGTAGGTGCAGGGTATTATATATCTAGTGTGCGGCTCTGCAGGTGGAGGTAGGTGCAGGGTATTATATATCTAGTGTGCGGCTCTGCAGGTGGAGGTAGGTGCAGGGTATTATATATCTAGTGTGCGGCTCTGCAGGTGGAGGTAGGTGCAGGGTATTATATATCTAGTGTGCGGCTCTGCAGGTGGAGGTAGGTGCAGGGTATTATATATCTAGTGTGCGGCTCTGCAGGTGGAGGTAGGTGCAGGGTATTATATATCTAGTGTGCGGCTCTGCAGGAGGAGGTAGGTGCAGGGTATTATATATCTAGTGTGCGGCTCTGCAGGTGGAGGTAGGTGCAGGGTATTATATATCTAGTGTGCGGCTCTGCAGGTGGAGGTAGGTGCAGGGTATTATATAGCTAGTGTGCGGCTCTGCAGGTGGAGGTAGGTGCAGGGTATTATATATCTAGTGTGCGGCTCTGCAGGTGGAGGTGGGTGCAGGGTATTATATATCTAGTGTGCGGCTCTGCAGGTGGAGGTAGGTGCAGGGTATTATATATCTAGTGTGCGGCTCTGCAGGTGGAGGTGGGTGCAGGGTATTATATATCTAGTGTGCGGCTCTGCAGGTGGAGGTGGGTGCAGGGTATTATATATCTAGTGTGCGGCTCTGCAGGTGGAGGTAGGTGCAGGATATTATATATCTAGTGTGCGGCTCTGCAGGTGGAGGTAGGTGCAGGTTATTATATATCTAGTGTGCGGCTCTGCAGGTGGAGGTAGGTGCAGGGTATTATATATCTAGTGTGCGGCTCTGCAGGTGGAGGTGTGTGCAGGGTATTATATATCTAGTGTGCGGCTCTGCAGGAGGAGGTAGGTGCAGGGTATTATATATCTAGTGTGCGGCTCTGCAGGTGGAGGTAGGTGCAGGGTATTATATATCTAGTGTGCGGCTCTGCAGGTGGAGGTAGGTGCAGGGTATTATATAGCTAGTGTGCGGCTCTGCAGGTGGAGGTGGGTGCAGGGTATTATATATCTAGTGTGCGGCTCTGCAGGTGGAGGTGGGTGCAGGGTATTATATATCTAGTGTGCGGCTCTGCAGGTGGAGGTAGGTGCAGGGTATTATATATGTAGTGTGCGGCTCTGCAGGTGGAGGTAGGTGCAGGGTATTATATATCTAGTGTGCGGCTCTGCAGGTGGAGGTAGGTGCAGGGTATTATATATCTAGTGTGCGGCTCTGCAGGTGGAGGTAGGTGCAGGGTATTATATATCTAGTGTGCGGCTCTGCAGGTGGAGGTGGGTGCAGGGTATTATATATCTAGTGTGCGGCTCTGCAGGTGGAGGTAGGTGCAGGGTATTATATATCTAGTGTGCGGCTCTGCAGGTGGAGGTAGGTGCAGGGTATTATATATCTAGTGTGCGGCTCTGCAGGTGGAGGTAGGTGCAGGGTATTATATATCTAGTGTGCGGCTCTGCAGGTGGAGGTAGGTGCAGGGTATTATATATCTAGTGTGCGGCTCTGCAGGTGGAGGTAGGTGCAGGGTATTATATATCTAGTGTGCGGCTCTGCAGGTGGAGGTAGGTGCAGGGTATTATATATCTAGTGTGCGGCTCTGCAGGAGGAGGTAGGTGCAGGGTATTATATATCTAGTGTGCGGCTCTGCAGGTGGAGGTAGGTGCAGGGTATTATATATCTAGTGTGCGGCTCTGCAGGTGGAGGTAGGTGCAGGGTATTATATATCTAGTGTGCGGCTCTGCAGGAGGAGGTAGGTGCAGGGTATTATATATCTAGTGTGCGGCTCTGCAGGTGGAGGTAGGTGCAGGGTATTATATATCTAGTGTGCGGCTCTGCAGGTGGAGGTAGGTGCAGGGTATTATATATCTGTGTGCGGCTCTGCAGGTGGAGGTAGGTGCAGGTTATTATATATCTAGTGTGCGGCTCTGCAGGTGGAGGTAGGTGCAGGGTATTATATATCTGGTGTGCGGCTCTGCAGGTGGAGGTAGGTGCAGGGTATTATATATCTAGTGTGCGGCTCTGCAGGTGGAGGTAGGTGCAGGGTATTATATATCTAGTGTGCGGCTCTGCAGGTGGAGGTAGGTGCAGGGTATTATATATCTAGTGTGCGGCTCTGCAGGTGGAGGTAGGTGCAGGGTATTATATATCTAGTGTGCGGCTCTGCAGGTGGAGGTAGGTGCAGGGTATTATATATCTAGTGTGCGGCTCTGCAGGTGGAGGTAGGTGCGGGGTATTATATATCTAGTGTGCGGCTCTGCAGGTGGAGGTAGGTGCAGGGTTGCGTCTAGATCAGAGTTGATTTTTTGTGGTCCTCAAAAAATCAACTCTGATCTAGCTGCTTCAGTAGTGAGCCGGCTATATCGGAGTTGATTTTTTGAGGCCTCATTTTTTCCACTCTGATTTAGCCGGCTCACTACTGAAGTGTCTAGATCAGAGTGGGTTTTTTGTGGTCCTCATTTTTTCCACTCTGATTTAGCCGGTCACTGCTGAAGTGACTAGATCAGAGTTGATTTCTTGAGGCCTCGCTGTAGTCACATGTTTTTGGTCACCTCATTTTATCCACTCCGTTCTAGCGGCTTCACCAGTGAGGAGGCTAGATCAGAGTTGATTTTTTGATGATCTCTGTGATCTTTTCTCCATACAGCACAGTTCAGTTTCTACAGCAGGGGCTGGAATCAGATGTATAATTGGAATGATTTCATGTTTTTATTTATTAGATGCTCACACTGTTATATTTATTATTTTTTTCCAAAGGGCAAATTTTTATTTTCATTATTATTATAACTTACATTTTATTATTATTTTTTACAATATAAATAATTGCACACAGCGCTGATTGTTCAGTTTTGCTGGAATTTTAATTTTACCGTATTTCCACAAGTCGTGGCCGGATGACTGACATTGAAAGAGTGGGCGGAGCCTCAGAAGGAAAAACGGAACCGCGCAGCTGACAATCTTCATAACTTACCATATTGGATCAGAGTGGATTTTTTGAGGATCTCTCTGTAGCCTTCATTATGTACATTTGGTACTGAAGTGACTGAAATTCAGTTTTTTGAAGAGTGGGAGGAGCCTCACGGCGAAAAACGTAACAGAGCGCAACCGAAAAAGTGCTTATAATTTCACACATTGTGTCGTAGTGGATTTTTTGAGGACCTCATTTTAGCCACTACATTATGTACATTTGGTACTGAGGTGACTGCAATGGATTTTTTCGAAGAGTGGGAGGAGCCTCAAAGCAAAAAGCGTAACAGAGCGCAGCTGAAAGTCCTCATAATATCCACATTGTGTCGTAGTGGATTTTTTGAGGACCTCAAAAAAGCCACTCCGTTCTAGCTGCTTCAGTAGTGAGCCGTCTATATCAGAGTGGATTTTTTGAGGACCTCATTTTAGCCACTACATTATGTACATTTGGTACTGAGGTGACTGCAATGGATTTTTTCGAAGAGTGGGAGGAGCCTCAAAGCAAAAAGCGTAACAGTGCGCAGCTGAAAGTCCTCATAATATCCACATTGTGTCGTAGTGGATTTTTTGAGGAACTCATTAAAGCCACTCCGTTCTAGCTGCTTCAGTAGTGAGCCGTCTATATCAGAGTGGATTTTTTGAGGACCTCATTTTAGCCACTACATTATGTACATTTGGTACTGAGGTGACTGCAATGGATTTTTTCGAAGAGTGGGAGGAGCCTCAAAGCAAAAAGCGTAACAGTGCGCAGCTGAAAGTCCTCATAATATCCACATTGTGTCGTAGTGGATTTTTTGAGGACCTCAAAAAGCCACTCCGTTCTAGCTGCTTCAGTAGTGAGCCGTCTATATCAGAGTGGATTTTTTGAGGACCTCATTTTAGCCACTACATTATGTACATTTGGTACTGAGGTGACTGCAATGGATTTTTTCGAAGAGTGGGAGGAGCCTCAAAGCAAAAAGCGTAACAGAGCGCAGCTGAAAGTCCTCATAATATCCACCTTGTGTCGTAGTGGATTTTTTGAGGACCTCAAAAAAGCCACTCCATTCTAGCTGCTTCAGTAGTGAGCCGTCTATATCAGAGTGGATTTTTTGAGGACCTCATTTTAGCCACTACATTATGTACATTTGGTACTGAGGTGACTGCAATGGATTTTTTCGAAGAGTGGGAGGAGCCTCAAAGCAAAAAGCGTAACAGAGCGCAGCTGAAAGTCCTCATAATATCCACATTGTGTCGTAGTGGATTTTTTGAGGACCTCAAAAAAGCCACTCCGTTCTAGCTGCTTCAGTAGTGAGCCGTCTATATCAGAGTGGATTTTTTGAGGACCTCATTTTAGCCACTACATTAGGTACATTTGGTACTGAGGTGACTGCAATGGATTTTTTCGAAGAGTGGGAGGAGCCTCAAAGCAAAAACCGTAACAGAGCGCAGCTGAAAGTCCTCATAATATCCACATTGTGTCGTAGTGGATTTTTTGAGGACCTCAAAAAAGCCACTCCGTTCTAGCTGCTTCAGTAGTGAGCCGTCTATATCAGAGTGGATTTTTTGAGGACCTCATTTTAGCCACTACATTATGTACATTTGGTACTGAGGTGACTGCAATGGATTTTTTCGAAGAGTGGGAGGAGCCTCAAAGCAAAAAGCGTAACAGTGCGCAGCTGAAAGTCCTCATAATATCCACATTGTGTCGTAGTGGATTTTTTGAGGACCTCAAAAAAGCCACTCCGTTCTAGCTGCTTCAGTAGTGAGCCGTCTATATCAGAGTGGATTTTTTGAGGACCTCATTTTAGCCACTACATTATGTACATTTGGTACTGAGGTGACTGCAATGGATTTTTTCGAAGAGTGGGAGGAGCCTCAAAGCAAAAAGCGTAACAGAGCGCAGCTGAAAGTCCTCATAATATCCACATTGTGTCGTAGTGGATTTTTTGAGGACCTCAAAAAAGCCACTCCGTTCTAGCTGCTTCAGTAGTGAGCCGTCTATATCAGAGTGGATTTTTTGAGGACCTCATTTTAGCCACTACATTATGTACATTTGGTACTGAGGTGACTGCAATGGATTTTTTCGAAGAGTGGGAGGAGCCTCAAAGCAAAAAGCGTAACAGTGCGCAGCTGAAAGTCCTCATAATATCCACATTGTGTCGTAGTGGATTTTTTGAGGACCTCAAAAAAGCCACTCCGTTCTAGCTGCTTCAGTAGTGAGCCGTCTATATCAGAGTGGATTTTTTGAGGACCTCATTTTAGCCACTCTGTTTTAGGTGATTCAGCAGTGAGCCGTCTAGATCAGAGTGGATATTTTGAGCACCTCATTTTTGCCACTCTATTCTAGATGATTCACTAGTGAGCTGTCTAGATTGGGCCCGTGAGTCACTGTGGCCCCGTGGACCTCCTGACGACGATCGTACTTTCATTTATATCGGCATCACCATCACAGATGCCAATACAATTGAAAGGAACAATGCGAGGAGGAGCAGAACACTCTATTTCTAATCATTCTACTACTATGTGTCTGTGAGACACTGATGTTTCAGCATGGAGGACTGCGGTTACTAGAGATGAGCGAGCCTCTGAAGGCTCCGTTCGAGGTGCCGTTCGACGAACCGTTTGACGAACCTCTCGAACCCCATTGAAAACAATGGGAGGCAAACACCTAAAAACACATAGAAAACACCTTCAAAGGTGTCCAAAAGGTGACAAACAACTCACAACATACCACAAACACATGGGAAAGTGACAAGGACATATACTCATGCGAAAACGAAACAGCTGGACGAGGAAAAAGAGGAGGAGACACAGATATAGGCATGGCACGCCCTTCTAAAATCATGTAAAACACAGCAAAGGGACTCTAAGCAGAGTCTCCCTTTTTTCCAAAAATTGGGCCACACACACCCCTTCAGTGGCATCACTTGTGCCCCAGTTGCAAACTTGACCTGTTGATTTGCATCAAGCACATTCAAAAATACGCCAGCCTTAACTGTCTTCAGGATGACACCTGGGTAGGTAGCAAAGTCCTTGCTGAACTATGACTTGTTCATCTTGGATCATTTTTAAAAACACAGCAAGGGGACTCCAAGCGGAGTCTCCCTTTTTTCCAAAAATTGGGCCCCACACACACCACTTCAGTGGCATCACTTGTGCCCTAGTTGTAAACTTCACATGTTGACTTGCATCAAGCACAATCCAAATCCACAAGCCTTTACTCTCCCCAGGATGACACCGGGGTAGCAAAGTCCTTGCTGATCCATGACTTGTTCATCTTGATGAACGTTAGTCTGTCCACATTGTCACTGGACAGACGCGTGCGCTTATCTGTCAGCACACACCCAGCAGCACTGAAGACACATTCAGAGACAACGCTGGCCGCGGGACATGACAAGATCTCCAAGGCGTAAGTGGATAGCTCTGGCCATTTTTCAAGATTTGAAGCCCAAAATGAGCAAGGCTCCATTTGCAAAGTCATGGCATCGATGTTCATTTGGAGATACTCCTGTATCATCCTCTCCAGCCGTTGACTATGTGTCAGACTTCTTGTCTCTGGTGGCCTTGCAAAGGAGGGTCTAAAAAATTATGAAACGATTCAATAAAACTGCTGTTACCACCAGATACGGTGCTGCTGGTACGGTTTGACTGTTGATGACGAGACAGTCCCCTGTTTGTCAAGTTACAACTGGGAGATTCACTCCCTGCACCTGCACGGTTGTTTGGTGGAAAAGCCGAGCTAAGATCGAGTAACAGCTTCTGCTGATACTCCTGCATACGTGCGTCCCTTTCTATGGCTGGAATTATTTTGCAAAACTTGGACTTGTACCGGGGATCTAAGAGTGTGGCAAGCCAGTAGTCATCATTACTTCTAATTCTGACAATCCGAGGGTCATGTTGAAGGTAGTGCAGCAAGAAGGCACTCATGTGTCTTGCGCATCCCTGCGGACCAAGTCCTTGCTGTGTTGGTGGCGGCGAGGTGATAACCATGCTGCCTTCCTCTGACATATCCTCCCAACCTCGAACAACCGAAATTTGACCAAGGTCTCCCTCATCAGCTGAGTCTTCCATGCCCATCGACAGTTCGTCCTCCATTTCTTCATGGGCTCCTGCCCCTTCCTAAACAGTTTGGCTGCTACCATGCGCCCTTGTTAATCCCTCTCCCCCACTGTCCCATGCCTGCCGCCTTGGTGATGATGAACGTCTGGTCCTTGTAGATCTTGTTAACCCTTCCGTTGTCATGCTAATAATGGCATTGTCAGCGCTAAACATATTCGTCGCCATGTCGAAGCTGTGCAGAAGGGTGCATAGGTCCTTGATCTGAGACCACTCCATCAGCGTGATCTGCCCCACCTCTGCATCTCGTTGGCCCAGGCTATACGTCATAACGTATTGCACCAGGGCTCGGCGGTGCTGCCACAGTCGCTGTAACATGTGGAGAGTCGAATTCCAGCGTGTCGTCACATCGCATTTCAGGCGATGAACCAGCAGGCCGAAAGACCTCTGCAGCGATGCAAGTCGGTCAGCTGCGGCGGTTGAACGGCGGAAGTGAGCAGAGAGTGACCGTGCCCTGTGCAGAAGCCCATCTAGGTCGGGATAGTGGGTGAAAAATTGCTGGACAACAAGGTTCAAAATGTGAGCCATACAAGGCACGTGTGTCACCTTGCCCCGGCGAGGGGCCGCACCCAGGTTTGCAGCATTGTCGCACACGGCCTTACCTGGCTGCAGGTTGAGTGGAGACAACCATTTACGAAACTCTGAGTGCAGAGCTGACCACAACTCCTCAGCTGTGTGACTCTTATTTCCCAGACATTTCAACGTAAAGACCGCCTGATGCCGTTGAGCTCTACTGCCAGCATAGTAAGGAGGTGTGTGGGATTCCTTGTGCACAGTTACAACGCGGGTGGCCTGACCACACAGGCTTTGGGCGGAGGTGGAGGACCCAGATGAGGTTGAGGAGGCAGAAGCAGTGGAGGAACTTCGACATACAGAGGATTGACGCACAAGTCGTGGGGACGGCAAGACTTGTTCAGCAGACCCCTCACCATCTCTCACCATAGTTACCCAGTGCCCAGTCAGCGACATGTAACGCCCATGTCCATGCTTACTGGTCCAAGTATCGGTGGGGAAATGCACCCTGTCACACACAGAGTTTCTCAAGGAAGCGGCGATGTTGTGTGCGACATGCTGGTGTAGCGCAGGCATACCTTTCTTGGAGAAGTAGTGGCGACTGGGCATCTGGCACTGTGGCACTGCGACTGATATAAGGTCTTGAAAATCCTCTGTGTCCACCAGGTGGAAAGGCAGCATTTCGGTAGCCAAGAGCTTACAGAGGGATAGAGTCAACCTCTTAGCTTTGTCATGGCTCGGAGGAAATGGCCTTTTATTTGTCCACATCTGAGGGACCGAGATCTGGCTGCTGTGTGGAGACGGTGGTGAGTAGGGTGTCCCTGGAAAACTGCAGATCTGTGAGGAAAGTGCAGGCGGAGACATGATGTTGCCTTCATCCAAAGTTGATGCTCTCGATGTCTGAGAGAGCTCTACACCAGCACTTGTTTCCCCTTCCAAACCAACTGACAACCTGCCAAGCAAACTGGCTGTTGCGGTTAAAGAGGTGGAAGATCTGCGTGGAAAAACATGTGTGACAGCTGTCCCCACAGTCATAGAAGATGAAGGGCGCGCGGAGGAATTTGAAGGGGCAGGCGGTGGTTGGCTCGCTCCGCTAGGCCGCATTGCAGCACGGTGAGCTTCCCACTGGGACTTATGCTTGTTATTCATGTGACGATTCATGGAAGAAGTTGTCAAACTGGTGAGGTTTTGGCCTTTACTTATAGATTGGTGACAAATTTTACAGATCACATGATTTGGGAGATCCTTTGCAAGGTCAAAAAAGGACCCGGCTAGGCAAGGCTTAGAGGCCATGCGACCTGCAGAGCCACCCCGACTTGTGCTCAGAGGCAGAGTTGTGGCTGAGGATGCAGTTGTTGACGTGCTTCCAGTTCTCCGACTCTGTCCAGGAAGGCGCAAGGTAACTTCGTCATCAGTTGCATCCTCCTCCACCGCCTCTGGTGTCCTCCTCGAGTGCCTGACTGTGGGTTGACAGTAAGTGGGATCTAGAACTTCATTATCAAGTTAAGTTGTCATCCCAATCTGGTATCTGCGTCTCATCGTCATCAGTATGTTCCTCATTGTCTCTACCAACAGGTGTTACAGTTTGGGAATGAGGGTCTACATTATGCTCAGAAACTTGGTCATCAAGGCCTGAATCAGACTCACAAAGCTTCTGGGCATCACTGCAGACCATTTCCTGGTCTGTACTCACTGTAGCTTGGCAACAGACCTCTGATTCCCAGAGGCTATAGTGTGACTGAACAGCTCTGCAGACTCAGCCATCTCTGTTACACCATACTCTTCAGGGCGGGTGGAGACTTGAGAGCTGGGAGAAAGCAAGTGCGATTGGGATGACAACTCAGAGGACTGTTGTTTTTTGGATGTTGAAGTTGAGGTGGAGGAGAGGCCACTTGTTGGAGCACTTGAGATCCATTCAAGCTTGTTTTTTTTTGTGCATCATCTACCTTTGTTACAGTTGTTCGTTTCCGTAAAAAAGGAAGCACATCGGATTGTCCACGGAAAGTAGTAGACATCTTACTTTTGCTGGAAGATGGCATTTCTTCAGCAGATGTTAATATAGCTTTCCCACCTACCCCACGGACACAAACTTTTTTTCCTTTTCCAACACGCCTGTTCCCCTTTCCACCAGCATCTGTCCTTTTGCCACTCATTTTGTTAGCGAAAAGATTGGACACTTAAAATGTGGTAGCAAAAATGGAGAGGTGCTGTAGATTGCAGCGGTGGTCTAGCTTTATTGACAGCTGAAGAACCAACACTGACTATCCCAGACAATTTTAATATGCCCCTAACAGTGGCAGCACAGTTTGCAAATAGAATTGTGTGGGAAAAATGGGCAGTTGGGTAGAATGCCCGGGTGCTGTGGGTAGCAGGACAGCAAAGGGACACTAACGTAGTATTCCAGACACTTTTAGGATGGCACAAAAAGTGTCAGCTCTTTGGTCAAATAAAATAGCATGGCAAAAATGGGCAGGTGGGTATAATGCACGGGTGCTGTGGGTAGCAGGACAGCAAAGGAACACTAAGGCGGGCTTTGCACGTTGCGACATCGCAAGCCGATGCTGCGATGTCGCACGCGATAGTCCCCGCCCCCGTCGCAGGTACGATATCGTGTGATAGCTGGCGTAGCAAAAATTATCGCTACGCCAGCTTCACGCGCACTCACCTGCCCTGCGACCGTCGCTCTGGCCGGCGACCCGCCTCCTTCCTAAGGGGGCGGGTCGTGCGGCGTCATAGCGACGTCACACGGCAGGCGGCCAATAGCGGCGGAGGGGCGGAGATGAGCAGGATGTGAACATCCTGCCCACCTCCTTCCTTCCGCATATCCTACGGAAGCCGCGGTGACACCGGTAGGAGATGTTCCTCGCTCCTGCGGCTTCACACACAGTGATGTGTGCTGCCGCAGGAACGAGGAACAACATCGGACCGTCGCGTCAGTGTAATTATGGATTACGCCGACGCTGCACCGATGATACGATTACGACGATTTTGCGCTCGTTAATCGTATCATCTAGGCTTTACACACTACGATGTCGCATGCGATGCCGGATGTGCGTCACTTTCAATTTGACCCCACCGACATCGCACCTGCGATGTCGTAGTGTGCAAAGCCGCCCTAAGGTACTATCTCAGACACTTTTAGGATGTCACAAAAAGTGTCAGCTCTTAGGGCAAATAAAATAGCATGGCAAAAATGGGCAGGTGGGTATAATGCACGGGTGCTGTAGGTAGCAAGACAGCAAAGGAACACTAAGGTAGTATTCCAGACACTTTTAGGATGGCACAAAAAGTGTCAGCTCCTTGGGCAAATAAAATAGCGTGGCAAAAATGTGCATGTGGGTAGAATGCACGGGTGCTCTGGGGAGCAGGACAGCAAAGGAAGCCTCACTTTCTATCCCTGCTAATGAAAAAATGCAGTAAGGAATTGCCTGAGCTGAGGTAGCCAGACGCTGTTATCTAAATCCCTACACCGCATTTGCACGGACATGCTTAGCAGCTATGGCTATGAATGCCTGTAAATCAGCCCTGAAAAGGGCTGAAATAACCAGCAGTCCCTAATCCCTAAAGCGCTGTGTAGATTGCACTGTATCTCTATAGCGCACACAGCAGCAGCAGCAGCAGCGTGAGCGGTGACTGTCACCCACACGCAGAAGACAGATAATAGCGGCGAAGGGGAAAATGGCCGTATCTTATAGGTTAAGGACATGTGACATGCACAGCCTATGACACATGCCCTTGCTTGTCTGGCAAAAATCAACTTAGCTGTGTTTGTGTCTGTGATTTGCTGACAGCTTGGAACGCTCCACTGCACGCGCGGTTAGGGGAAAAAAAAATTAATAAATAGTGATCGGCATTCTCTCAGCACTTTGCAGTAGCACAGATCTAAACCCCGTCCCCCCCGCACACTATAAGCTGAAATTTGATAATAGTGTGAATCACAGAGTGACTCACACTATTACAGTGAAAAGCCAGCTAGTAACTAGCTAGGCTTTTTGGTGATCGAACTGTTCTCGAACGTAACTCGAACTGTCGAGCTTTTAGCAAAAATCACTCGAACATGAAATTGGCGAACCTCGAACATCGCTCATCTCTAGCAGTGACGTCACTACTGCGCACTGATGTGCTAAAATGTCAGAGTGGCATAACAGTGGACACACGCTGAGGAGACTGGGGCAGTGGCTGAATGAGGAGAAGTGAGTATATTTGTGTATTTAATCAGGAATTCCAGAGGACTATGGGGAAGCATTTATTGGGGTTGCAAAATAGTATATGGGGCTGCATATTGTTAGGACCAGGATGACGGGTAGGCCCAGGAGGTGTATCCACTGGACTGAGCACCCAACCGAGGGCAAGGTGCCCGGTAGCCGAAGCACTACGGGTAGCAGGACAGTCCGTTCAGAGGAGTGGGTGTAGAAGTCCCTGGGATCACGGAGTCTCTGAAGGTAGTCCGGGTGACGGAGCGCAGGTTCGGAGGCCGAGATGATGTCAGGCAGGGTCCACAACCAGCGGAACGGGGAGATCGGTCACCGCACAGATCCAGGAATCGGAGACGGTAGGGACTGAGAAGATGGCGGACAGTCCGTTCGGGGTTCTGGAACCGTCAGGACCGGTTGGCGGGACAGGAGCGGCTCTAAAAGAGAGATAGGTGAGTACGAGACAATGGCACAGGGAGACCTGACTCCTAGCTTAGCAAACACGAAGAACAGGCCCCGCCCACTTGGAAAGGAACCCCCTATATACCCTGTACCTGCATCTTCAATATCCTGTTGGAGGAGGCTGGCCCTTTAAGAAAAGGTCAATGACCGCGCGCACGCCCTAATGCGCATGCGCGAGGCCCGGGTGCCAGAAGCCAGAGCAGGATGCGGTGTACAGGAGGCAGGAGTGCCGGGCCGGCTCAGGACAGCAGACGGGCGCCGGGACCGGGGACCGGGTTGCCTGGAGGACGCAGGTGAGGGAGCATGGAGGCTGAGGAGCAGGGGACCGGGGAGCGTGGCACGGGAGTGGGGAAGCGAGGTCCGGGAGCGGGGGAGCGTGGCAGAGGAGCCGGGGAGCGTGGCAGAGGAGCCGGGGAGCGTGGCAGGGGAGCCGGGGAGCGTGGCAGGGGAACCGGGGAGCGTGGCACGGGCACCGGGGAGCATGGCACGGGCACCGGGGAGCGTGACACATATAACTATATGTTGGCGCACAATATTATATTGGGGCACACAATATGGTGGTGCACTATATGGGGGCTGCATACTAGTATATGGCAGAATATAAGGGGTGCATACTACTATATGGAGGAATATAAGGCGTGTACTAAACTATATGAAGGAATATAAGGGGAGCATAATACTATATGGAGGAATATAAGGGGTGCATAATACTATATGCAGGAATATAAGGGGTGCATAATACTATATGAAGGATCCCTTTTACATGGAATATAGGGGTGCATTATACATGGAGGACTATGGAGCTGCATAATCCAATATGAAGAACTATGGGGTGCATTTTAATACATATAGGACTTAGGGGGTTGCATTATAAGGAGGACTAATGGGTTACCTTATACATGGACTTTAGGGGTGCATTATACAGTGCCTACAAGTAGTATTCAACCCCCTGCAGATTTAGCAGGTTTGATAAGATGCAAATAAGTTAGAGCCTGCAAACCTCAAACAAGAGCAGGATTTATTAACAGATGCATAAATCCTACAAACCAACAAGTTATGTTGCTCAGTTAAATTTTAATAAATTTTCAACATAAAAGTGTGGGTCAATTATTATTCAACCCCTAGGTTTAATATTTTGTGGAATAACCCTTGTTTGCAATTACAGCTAATAATCGTCTTTTATAAGACCTGATCAGGCCAGCACAGGTCTCTGGAGTTATCTTGGCCCACTCCTCCATGCAGATCTTCTCCAAGTTATCTAGGTTCTTTGGGTGTCTCATGTGGACTTTAATCTTGAGCTCCTTCCACAAGTTTTCAATTTTTCAATTGGGTTAAGGTCAGGAGACTGACTAGGCCACTGCAACACCTTGATTTTTCCCTCTTGAACCAGGCCTTGGTTTTCATGGCTGTGAGCTTTGGGTCGTTGTCTTGTTGGAAGATGAAATGACGACCCATCTTAAGATCCTTGATGGAGGAGCGGAGGTTCTTGGCCAAAATCTCCAGGTAGGCCGTGCTATCCATCTTCCCATGGATGCGGACCAGATGGCCAGGCCCCTTGGCTGAGAAACAGCCCCACAGCATGATGCTGCCATCACCATGCTTGACTGTAGGGATGGTATTCTTGGGGTCGTATGCAGTGCCATCCAGTCTCCAAACGTCACGTATGTGGTTGGCACCAAAGATCTCGATCTTGGTCTCATCAGACCAGAGAACCTTGAACCAGTCTGTCTCAGAGTCCTCCAAGTGATCATGAGCAAACTGTAGACGAGCCTTGACATGACGCTTTGAAAGTAAAGGTACCTTACGGGCTCGTCTGGAATGGAGACCATTGCGGTGGAGTACGTTACTTATGGTATTGACTGAAACCAATGTCCCCACTGCCATGAGATCTTCCCGGAGCTCCTTCCTTGTTGTCCTTGGGTTAGCCTTGACTCTTCGGACAAGCCTGGCCTCGGCACGGGTGGAAACTTTCAAAGGCTGTCCAGGCCGTGGAAGGCTAACAGTAGTTCCATAAGCCTTCCACTTCCGGATGATGCTCCCAACAGTGGAGACAGGTAGGCCCAACTCCTTGGAAAGGGTTTAGTACCCCTTGCCAGCCTTGTGACCCTCCACGATCTTGTCTCTGATGGCCTTGGAATGCTCCTTTGTCTTTCCCATGTTGACTATGTATGAGTGCTGTTCACAAGTTTGGGGAGGGTCTTAATTAGTCAGAAAAGGCTGGAAAAAGAGATAATTAATCCAAACATGTGAAGCTCATTGTTCTTTGTGCCTGAAATACTTCTTAATACTTTAGGGGAACCAAACAGTTCTGGTGGTTTGAGGGGTTGAATAATAAATGACCCTCTGAATAAACTTTTCACAATTTAAAAAAAAAATAAAAAAAGAAATAACATTCTTTTTTGCTGCAGTGCATTTCACACTTCCAGGCTGATCTACAGTCCAAATGTCACAATGCCAAGTTAATTCCGAATGTGTAAACCTGCTAAATCTGCAGGGGGTTGAATACTACTTGTAGGCACTGTATATGGAGGATTATAGGGCTGCATAATACAATATGAAGGACTATGGGGATGCGTTATAATACATATAGGATTATGGGGGCTGCATTATATGAGGACTAATGGCGTTACCTTATACATGGACAATAGGGCTGCATTAGAATACATTAAGGACTATGGGGTGAATAATACAATACACTGTGTGCAGAATTATTAGGCAAATTAGTATTTTGATCACATGATACTTTTTCTACATGTTGTCCTACTCCAAGCTGTATAGTGAAAGCCAACTGCCAATTAAGTAAATCAGGTGATGTGCATCTCTGTAATGAGGAGGGGTGCGGTGTAATGACATCAACACCCTATATAAGGTGTGCTTAATTATTAGGCAACTTCCTTTCCTTTGACAAAATGGGTCAGAAGAGAGATTTGACGGGCTCTGAAAAGTCTAAAATTGTGAGATGTCTTGCAGAGGGATGCAGCAGTCTTGAAATTGCCAAACCTTTGAAGCGTGATCACCTAACAATCAAGCGTTTCATGTCAAATAGCCAACAGGGTCGCAAGAAGCGTTCCGGGACAAAAAGGCACAAAATAACTGCCCATGAATTGAGGAAAATCAAGATGCCATTTGCCACCAGTTTGGCCATATTTCACAGCTGCAACGTTACTGGAGTATCAAAAAGCACAAGGTGTGCCATACTCAGGGACATGGCCAAGGTAAGGAAGGCTGATAAACCACCACCTCTGACCAAGAAACATAAGATAAAACGTCAAGGCTGGGCCAAGAAATATCTTAAGACTGATTTTTCAAAGGTTTTATGGACTGATGAAATGAGAGTGACTCTTGATGGGCAGATGGATGGGCCAGAGGCTGGATCAGTAAAGGGCAGAGAGCTCCGCTCCGACTCAGACACCAGCAAGGTGGAGGTGGGTACTGGTATGGGCTGGGATCATCAAAGATCAACTTGTGTGACCTTTTCGGGTTGAGAATGGAGTGAAGCTCAACTCCCAGACCTACTGCCAGTTTCTGGAAGACAACTTCTTCAAGCAGTGGTACAGGAAGAAATCAGTATCGTTCAAGAAAAACATGATTTTCATGCAGGACAATGCTCCATCACATGCATCCAACTACTCCACAGCGTGGGTGGCCAGTAAAGGTCTAAAAGATGAAAAAATAATGACATGGCCCCCTTGTTCACCTGATCTGAACCCCATAGAGAATCTGTGGTCCCTCATAAAATGTGAGATCTACAGGGAAAGAAAACAGTCCACCTCTGGGAGCAGTGTCTGGAGGCTGTGGTGGCTGGAGGCTGTGGTGACTGGAGGCTGTGGTGTCTGGAGGCTGTGGTGTCTGGAGGCTGTGGCGGCTGCTGCACGCAATGCTGAGTGTAAACAGATCAAGCAATGACAGAATCTATGGATAGTCGGCTGTTAAGTGTCATCATAAAGAAAGGGGGCTATATTGGTCACTAATTTTTTGTGGTTTTTTTTGCATGTCAGAAATGTTTATTTCTAAATTTTGTGCAGTTATATTGGTTTACCTGGTGAAAATAAACAAGTGAGATGGGAATAGATTTGGTTTTTATTAAGTTGCCTAATAATTCTGCACAGTAATAGTTACCCGCACAGACAGATATCCTCCTAAGGCTATGTGTCCACGAGAGAATGTAGCTGCGGATTTTTCTGCATCAAAATCCGCAGCTTTCCCGCAAAATCCGCACCTTTTCAAAGGTGCGGATTTGCCGTGGATTTACCGCGTAATTGCCGCGGATTTGATGCGGATTTTTTTTTCCCAATTTTAAAGCCAAAATCCGGATGAAAATCCGCAACAATAATTGACATGTTGCAGATTTTTCCGGACCAAAATCCGCACGAAATCCGCTGCGGAAAAATCCACAGCATGGACACAGCATTTCCAAAATGCCATAGAAATGGCTGGGAAGTGCCGGTGCTGCAGATTTTCGTGAAATCCGCGGCTTTTCTGCGAGAAATCCGCGGCAAAATCCGTGCATTTTCCGCTGCGTGGACCTAAGATAGCCAAATCTAGCCTAAGATAGCCAAATCTAAAAAACCCCACTCCAACTGCCAAAAATATTAAGCTTTGATATTTATGAGTCTTTTGGGTGATTGAGAACATAGTTGTTGATCAATAATAGAAAAAAATCCTCTGAAATACAACTTGCCTAATAATTCTGCACACAGTGTATGAAGGACTATGGTGACTGCATTATAATACATATAGGACTATGGGGGTGCATTATAATATATGGAAAACTATGGGGTGCAGTATAATATACGCAGGACTGTGGGGTGCAGTATAATATACAGTTAGGTCCAGAAATATTTGGACAGTGACACAAGTTTTGTTATTTTAGCTGTTTACAAAAACATGTTCAGAAATACAATTATATATATATAATATGGGCTGAAAGTGCACACTCCCAGCTGCAATATGAGAGTTTTCACATCCAAATCGGAGAAAGGGTTTAGGAATCATAGCTCTGTAATGCATAGCCTCCTCTTTTTCAAGGGACCAAAAGTAATTGGACAAGGGACTCTAAGGGCTGCAATTAACTCTGGAGGCGTCTCCCTCGTTAACCTGTAATCAGTGAAGTAGTTAAAAGGTCTGGGGTTGATTACAGGTGTGTGGTTTTGCATTTGGAAGCTGTTGCTGTGACCAGACAACATGCGGTCTAAGGAACTCTCAATTGAGGTGAAGCAGAACATCCTGAGGCTGAAAAAAAAAGAAAAAATCCATCAGAGAGATAGCAGACATGCTTGGAGTAGCAAAATCAACAGTCGGGTACATTCTGAGAAAAAAGGAATTGACTGGTAAGCTTGGGAACTCAAAAAGGCCTGGGCGTCCACGGATGACAACAGTGGTGGATGATCGCCGCATACTTTCTTTGGTGAAAAAGAACCTGTTCACAACATCAACTGAAGTCCAGAACACTCTCAGTGAAGTAGGTGTATCTGTCTCTAAGTCAACAGTAAAGAGAAGACTCCATGAAAGTAAATACAAAGGGTTCACATCTAGATGGAAACCATTCATCAATTCCAAAAATAGACAGGCCAGAGTTAAATTTGCTGAAAAACACCTCATGAAGCCAGCTCAGTTCTGGAAAAGTATTCTATGGACAGATGAGACAAAGATCAACCTGTACCAGAATGATGGGAAGAAAAAAGTTTGGAGAAGAAAGGGAACGGCACATGATCCAAGGCACACCACATCCTCTGTAAAACATGGTGGAGGCAACGTGATCACGTGGTCACTTGTGTTTATTGATGACATAACAGCAGACAAGAGTAGCCGGATGAATTCTGAAGTGTACCAGGATATACTTTCAGCCCAGATTCAGCCAAATGCCGCAAAGTTGATCGGACGGCGCTTCATAGTACAGATGGACAATGACCCCAAACATACAGCCAAAGCTACCCAGGAGTTCATGAGTGCAAAAAAGTGGAACATTCTGCAATGGCCAAGTCAATCACCAGATCTTAACCCAATTGAGCATGCATTTCACTTGCTCAAATCCAGACTTAAGACGGAAAGACCCACAAACAAGCAAGACCTGAAGGCTGCGGCTGTAAAGGCCTGGCAAAGCATTAAGAAGCAGGAAACCCAGCGTTTGGTGATGTCCATGGGTTCCAGACTTAAGGCAGTGATTGCCTCCAAAGGATTGGCAACAAAATATTGAAATTAAAAATATTTTGTTTGGGTTTGGTTTATTTGTCCAATTACTTTTGACCTCCTAAAATGTGGAGTGTTTGTAAAGAAATGTGTACAATTCCTACAATTTCTATCAGATATTTTTGTTCAAACCTTCAAATTAAACGTTAGAATCTGCACTTGAATTCTGTTGTAGAGGTTTCATTTCAAATCCAATGTGGTGGCATGCAGAGCCCAACTCGCCAAAATTGTGTCACTGGCCAAAGATTTCTGGACCTAACTGTATGTAGTACTTTGGGGTGCAGTATAATACATGGAGAACTATGTGGTGCAGTATAATATATGGAGTACTATGGGGTGAATTTTACATAGATGGCTATGGGGTGCAGTATATGTAGGACAATGGGGTTCAGTATAATATACAGAGGACTTTGAGGGCTGCATTATAATACATGAATGACTATGGGGAGTGCATTATACAGTAATACATGGAGTACTATGTGAGCTGTATTAATAATATTAATAATAATAATAATAATCTTTATTTCTATAGCGCCAACATATTCCGCAGCGCTTTACAATTCAGGAGGATCATATACAAAAAAGTAACAGTAATAACAGTAATAGAAAATCCAATATTTAGAGGGGAAAAAAAAGACAACCCTGCTCGTGAGAGCTTACAATCTACAATGAGATATGGGTGGGGTGGGGGGGGGCAAGGTACAAGTGCTTATTTACAATGACAATCCAGCAATTTCAAGGAAATGGGGGATAGATAATGGCTTCCTGGACCAGTGGGCCTGAATCTTGAGATGCATTTGGGTGGCATGGAGTTTGACGTGAGGTTATGTTGTGAGAAGTTGTAGAGGCACTGTGTGAATTGGATTAGATTAGGGAGTGTGGTAGGCCGCCCTAAAAAGATGCGTTTTTAGGGAGCGTCTGAAGTTATGATTCATTATAACTTCTTGGGGTAGATGTCACGCTCTCCGGCTCCCCTGCTCTGCTCCCCGGCTCACCTGCCACGCTCCCCGGCTTCCCTGCTTCTCTCCCCGGTCCCCAGCCTCCATTGCCTGCGGTCTCCAGGCGGTCCGGTCCCCGCTCCCGGCGCCCGTCGGCTGCTCAGCCCCAGCCCGGCTCTCCTGCTTCCTGCTCACCGCTCCCTGCCCTGGCTTCTGGCACCCGGGCCTCGCGCATGCGCATTAGGGCGCGCGCGCGGTCATTGACCCTTTCTTAAAGAGCCAGCGTCCACTGACAGGAAATTGAGCACACAGGTACAGGGTATAAAGGGGTTTAGTGTCCAAGTGGGCGGGGCCTGTTCTTCGTGTTTCCCAAGCTAGGAGTCAGGTCTCCTTGTGTCTCTGTGCCATACTTACCTATCTCTCTTCTAGAGCCGCTCCTGCCTCGCCATCCGGTCCTGCCGATTCCCGAACCCAGAACGCTGACTATCTGCCATCCTGTCAGTCCGTACCATCTCTGATCCCTGAGGTGACCCGTCCTCTCGCTCCATCGGTTCCGGACTCCGCCTGACAACATCTCGGCCTCCGAACCTGAGCTCCGTCACCCGGACTACCATCAGTGACTCCGTGGTCCCAGGGACTTCTCCATTCTACTCTTGTATACGGACTGTCCTGCTACCCGTAGTGCTCCGGCTACCGGACCCCTTGCCTTCATCAAGGAGTTCGGCCCAGTGGATCCGCCTCCTGGGTCTGCCCGTCCACCTGGCCCTAACAGTAGAGCGTTCCAGAGGATTGGTGCAGCTCGGAAGAAGTCTTGGATCTGGGAGTGGGAGGTTCGGATTAGTGTTGATGTTAGTCGAAAGTCGTTTTCAGAGCGTAGAGACCGGGTGGGGTGAGACAGACAGAGAGGAGGGTGGAGATGTAGGGGGGTGCCGCACTGTGGAGAGCTTTGTGGTGATAGACAGAGAGGAGGGTGGAGATGTAGGGGGTGCTGTACTGTGGAGAGCTTTGTGGGTGAGAACAAGCAGTTTGAATTGGATCCTGTGATATATGGGCAGCCAGTGCAATGACTGGCACAGAGCAGAGGCATCCGAGTAGCGATTAGCCAGATAGATGACCCTAGCTGCTGCATTAAGGATGGACTGTAGAGGAGAGTCTAGTTAGGGGGAGACCAATTAATAGAGAGTTACAGTAGTCAAGGCGAGAGTGGATCAGGGCCACGGTGAGTGTTTTTGTCATTTCCATTGTGAGAAAGGGGCGGATTCTAGAGATGTTCTTGAGGTGCAAGCGGCAGGAGCGGGCAGTTTTGGAAAGGTTAAGTTTGAGATAGAGAGCAGACATGACATTGCAAACTGCAGTCAGGCAGTCACTTCTGTTCTGTAGTACATCGGGGGTGAGCTCAGGGGATGAGGTGTATAGCTGTGTGTCATCAGCATAAAGATGGTACTGAAAACCAAATCTGCTAATGGTCATTCCAATTGGGGCAGTGTAGAGGGAGAAAAGAAGAGGGCCGAGGACTGAACCTTGAGGGACCCCAACAGTGAGAGGAAGAGGAGAAGATGTGGAGCCAGCAAATGATACATTGAATGAACGGCGAGAAAGATAGTTAGAGAACCACGAGAGCACAGTGTCCTTTAGGCCGATAGAATGGAGCATAGAGAGAAGGAGATGGTGGTCAACAGTGTCGAAGGCGGCAGAGAGGTCAAGAAGGATAAGCAGAGAGTGGTCACCATTATGTTTTGCAGTCAATAGGTCATTGGTCACTTTGACAAGGGCAGTTTCTGTTGAGTGTAAAGGGCGGAAGCCAGACTGTAAAGGATCTAGAGGAGAGTGAGAGGACAGGTAGCGGGTGAGGCGAGAGTAGACCAGGCGCTCCAAGAGTTTGAAGATGAAGGGGAGATTGGAGACTGGTCTGTAGTTGCTTGTGCAGGACGGATCAAGGGAAGGGTTTTTTTAATAATGGAGTAATAATAGAGTGTTTGAGGGAGGAGGGGAAGATACCCGAAGAGAGAGAGAGATTGAAGATTTTAGTTAGGTGAGTGGTGACAACCAGAGTAGGTGTGAGGGAAAGGGATCAGTAGGGCAAGTGGTAGGATGAGAAGAAGAGAGGAGCCTGGAGACTTCCTCCTCTGTGACTGGGTCAAATGTGGAAAGTGAGCTTGATGGGATATATGGAGGGATGGGATTCACAACGCTTGGTAGCTGGGAGCTGATCTCCTGGCGGATGTTTTCTATTTTATCTGTGAAATATGAGGCCAGGTCATCAGCATGAAGGTCTGTGATGGGGGTATGTACTTTGGGACTGAGGAGGGAGTGAAAGGTGTCAAAGAGCTTTTTTGGATTGTTGGATAGTGAGGAAATAAGGGTGGTGAAGTAGGTCTGTTTGGCGAGGTGAAGAGTTGTAGGTCCTTAAGATGAACTTGTAGTGGATGACGTTTTCTGGTGTGCGGGTTTTCCTCCATATGCGTTTGGCACTCCTAGAGCATCACTGGAGAAATCGAGTTTGGGAAGTGAGCCAAGGCTGTTTTACTCTGTGTTTGGAGGTTCTGAGGGTGAGGGGTGCTACTTGGTCTAGGGTATTTCTGAGTGTGTCATTGTAATGGTTTACAGCCAGATCAGGACAGGAAAGTGAGGAGATAGGGGACAGTGATGAGTGTAAAGAGTCTGTAAGGGTCTGAAAGTCAATGGCCTGTAGGTTTCTGAATGTGTGATAGGTGGGAGTGTACTGGGGTGGACGAGGGTTTGTGAGCTTGAAGGAGAGGATGTTGTGGTCAGAGAGGGGAAGAGGTGAGTTGTCAAAGTCAGAGATTGAGCAGAGGCGGATAAAGACCAGGTCAAGAGTGTTACCATCTTCATGTGTCTCAGAAGATGAGAGCTGAGAGGCCAAGGGAGGTGGTGAGAGATAGAAGCTGGGATGGAGATGGGGAGGAGGGGCTGGTCATGGGTATGTTAAAGTCTCCTCGGATGAGGGTTGGTAATTCTGAGGGCATGAAGTGCGGCAGCCAGGCTGAAAAGTGGTCAAGGAACTGGGTGGGTGGGCCTGGGGGACGGTATATGACAGCTACTATTATAATATATGGAGGATTATGGGGGCTGCATTATTATACATGGAGGCCTATGAGGTCTGCATTATAATACATGGTGAGCTGTGGGGTGCATTATAATACATGCATGACTATGGGGGCTGCATTATAATATATGAAGGCCTATGAGGGCTACCTTATCCATGGACTATGGGGGTGCATTATAAAACATGGAGGACTATGGGGGTGCATTATAATATATGGAGGACTATGGGGTGCAGTATAATATATGGAGGACTATGGAGTGAATTATAATACATGGAGGACTATGGGAGTTGTAGTATAATAATTGGAGGGCTATAAGAGTTACCTTATACATAGAGGACTATGGGAAATGCATTATAATACAAGGAGGACTATGGGGCGCATTCTAGTAAAATGAAGGGTTACGTGGGACCCAATATGCTATATGGAAGGCTATGTGGGGGCCATTATAGTATTTGGAGAACTATATATACGAGGGGGGACAAAGACATAAGCTTGGGATGGGAACGTTTTGTGCTGATGGAAAGAGGCTCTTACCCGCAGCACCCAGCTTTACGATGCTATGATATGGGAAAGCTGGGTGCTGAGGGAAAGATGTATAGCAGAGCCTAGGGAAGCTGGGTGCTGAGGACAAGATGGATATCAGAACATAGGAAAGCTGGATGATGATAGAAAGAGGGATTTCAGATCATGGGAAACCTGAGTGCTGAGGGAAAGAGCCAAGTGTTAACTTCATTATCCCGCACCCTGAGTGTCAGCGTCATTATCCCATGCCCCGAGTGTCGGTGTCATTATCCTGTACCCAGTGTATCTGTGTTGGGGGGGGCAGGTCCTAATTTTGCATTGGGGCCCATCAAATTCTAGTTACAACACTGCCCAGCACAGAGATGACTAGATCACAGTTGTTGCACTAAGGTTCATGATTTCTGATCTCACAGCACTGTCTGTAAGGAACGTCCCCTGTACAGTAACTCTATTCTATCTCACTAGAGGTGACTAGAGCGGAGTTGCTGCACTGAGGTTCATGATTTCTTATCTCACAGCACTGTCTGTAAGGAACGTCCCCTGTACAGTAACTCCATTCTATCTCACTAGAGGTGACTAGAGCGGAGTTGCTGCACTGAGGTTCATGATTTCTGAGCTCACAACACTGTCTATAAGGACGGCCTCAGCCAGTCCATGCATTGTGTTCAGAGATTGTACTGACGTTCATAGATGTGTGAATAAGCCCTTATACAGATTACATGAAAGCTCCCATAAACATAGGGCTAAAATTGCCCGGATCAGACAACAATATGATGTGTATGGGGGCTATCTGACTTACCTCGAGAATGGATGTAAAGCTGGTGTCACACACAGCGACAACAACAACGAGGTCGCTGCTACGTCACCATTTTCTGTGACGTTGCAGCGACGTCCAGTCGCTGTCGCTGTGTGTGACATCCAGCAACGACCTGGCCCCTGCTGTGAGGTCGCCGGTCGTTGCTGAATGTCCAGCTTAATTTTTTGGTCGTCACTCTCCCGCTGTGACACACACATCACTGTGTGTGACAGCGAGAGAGCGACGAAATGAAGCGAGCAGGGAGCAGGAGCCGGCGTCTGGCAGCTGCGTTAAGCTGTAACCAGCGTAAACATCGGGTAACCAAGGGAAGACCTTTCCCTGGTTACCCGATATTTACCTTCGTTACCAGCCTCCGCCCTTGCTGCCAGTGCCGGCTCCTGCTCTGTGCACATGTGGCTGCAGTACGCATCGGGTAATTAACCCAATGTATACTGTAGCAAGGAGCCAGCGCTAAGCAGTGCGCGCGGCTCCCTGCTCTCTGCACTGTGACATGTAGCTGCAGCACACATCGGGTTAATTAACCCGATGTGTACTGTACCTAGGAGAGCAAGGAGCCAGCGCTAAGCGCGGCTCCCTGCTCTCTGCACATGTAGCACAGCGACGTTATGATCGCTGCTGCGTCGCTGTGTTTGACAGCTAAGCAGCGATCATAACAGCGACTTACAAGGTCGCTGTTACGTCACAGAAAATGGTGACGTAACAGCGACGTCGTTGTCGCTAAGGGTATGTGCGCACGTTGCTTTTTACCTGCTTTTTTGCTGCTTTTTCTTCTGCGCTGTTTAATGCCAAAATGGATGTGTTCTTCTATTCAAGCAAAGTCTATGGGAATTTGGGTTTCTTGTTCACACTATGTTGTTCAAAATGTTGCCTTTTTGTGGCAGAACTTTGGTCAAAAACTCAGCTTTTCAAAGAAGCAACATGTCAATTGTTTTTGCCATTTGGGTTTTGCCCTGCAAAGCTGAGTTTTTGACCAAAGTTCTGCCACAAAAAGGCAGCATTTTGAACAACATAGTGTGAACAAGAAACCCAAATTCCCATAGACTTTGCTTGAATAGAAGAACACATCCATTTTGGCATTAAACAGCGCAGAAGAAAAAGCAGCAAAAAAGCAGGTAAAAAGCAGGTAAAAAGCAACGTGCGCACATACCCTTAGTGTGAACCCAGCTTAAAGGGAGGGAAGGAACCGGCGTGTTTGAATTCCACTTGTTGATGCTTTTGATCTCTTGAAAGATAATCCACCCCCAGAGGAGGCGACATCAGCTCTCAGAGAGAGAACACAAGAACATTTGGCCGAGCACTCCTGTATGTGATAGTCAAGAGAGAGCTGTCGGACAAATAATTGTAGGGATTGTTTACACGCCTTAAAGGGATTGTTTAGTGAAAACAAGTTATCACCTATCCATGGGCAAGGTGATCACCTGCTGATCAGTGTCCGATCACTGGAACCCGCACCGATTGGGAAAACGGGGAATTTTTATCCATATGTTTCAGGTATGTGTGACATCCATTTTTAACACGGATGCCACACGTACTCATGTTATTCTATAGTGTTCCTCACACATGCATGTTTTTACATGGACCGTGTTGCCCCACATTTCCCTGCACGCAGACATTGTTTTTTTTTTCTCAGGCAGCACGGTGTCACACTGATGTGATCCGTGTGACAAGAACCAGAGAAAACACGTGTCTCTGAAATAAAATGAATTTTTATACTTGCTTGTCTCCAGCCCTGCTGTCACTTGCTTCCGATCCCCGCTCATTATACTCAATGAATATGCACTCAACGGAGGACCTGGAAGCAGCAGCACCATAGACATCAATGCCAGGGACAGCATCGCTGGGGACAGGCGAGTATCCAAGGAACTCTGATATCCTGACAATGCCTACGCCACCGCGGGTGTAGCAACAGTGACTTCACGGGTTCTTCAAAGTTTATTGAGAACTCCGATGAACCCATGACGTTACTGCCGCGACCCCCACAGTAGCGCGGGTGTCATCAGGATGTCATCTGAGTTCATTGTGAACTCTGATTAACCTGTGACATCACTGCCGCGCCCGCACACATACTGCTGACCTGAATAACCTGAGCTCACCTTATGAGATGAAGGTCATCAAACAGAAGCATCCACAGCAGTGTGTGTGTGAGTACTCTCACAACCAATGAGGAATGTTCGGTTCTCCATTGAGTGTGACAGCAGTATTGACGTGACCGCCCCCAATTGGCTTTCGGCAGACCAGGATTAGGGCTTTGATAGAGAAATAAATTGGAAAAGAGGGTGTCTTTTGTCTTTATTTATTGAATGATTTTCTCTTTTATGTCTTTCAGGTTTGCTTTTGGGGAATGTCGTGGGACCTCACCATAGATTACGGTAGAACTGTTTTTTATTTATAAAAATCAAATAAATTGGTGAATGAGGTCTGAGTCGAAGGTTTTTTGTTCAAATAAAGTTTGTTATTCTCCTTTCATCTACTGGATTAGTAGTAGGGGTGTATGCTGGAGCTGGCATCAACCCCACAAATATTACCCAGTTTGCCATTGCACCAAAGCAACGGGAAAAGCCAGGTCCAGCACCACAATTGCTGCATCTAATTGATGTGCCACTTCTCGGGCGTCTGTGGGCTGCTATTGTTAGGCTGGAAAGGGCCAAATAACCATGGCCCTTTCCACCCTAAGAATATCATCCCCCAGTTGTCTGCTGTACCATGGCTGTTTTTTTAGTAAAAATAGAGGGGACCACACGTAATTTTTTTTAATCTAAAAATGTAAAGAATAAGCGTGGGATCCCCTCTATTTTTCATAACCAGCCAAGGTACTGCAAAGAGCTGAGGATTTCAGCCTACAGCTGCTGCTGTTCCTGTGCTGGATATGAAAGTTGGGGGGACCCCACTTTTTTTTTTTAAATTAAAAAATAAAAATGGTGTAAAAATGCTGGACAAGCTAACTATCTCTAGAACACTATCCTATAAGCTCTATTTATCTTCCTATATCTTTAATTTTTCAGGCTTTCCACATTAAACAAAAAAAAAAAACAAAAAAAAAAAACAAAACCAAAAAACATTCATTTCAGTATCTTACTTTTTTTTTTTTACCGGTACCACACGGACAACCATACTGGTACGTGTGGCTTGCACCTGTTTAAACACGGACATCTGAAAGGGGCCTTATAGATACCCATCTACTGTATGTACTATCATTTTGAGTTGCTGCAAATTATGATGTTCTCCTCAGCGGCTAAAAATACTTCTCAAAATTTCTAAGAAGTATTGTTACCCCTCTGTAAAATATGTAGTGTCACCTCTGCCAGAGCCCGTCCTATGGAACAGCGGTGGCAACAGCTTCAGACGCTCAGCAAAAAGCAACTTACGTCCCTTTAAATTTAAAGAAAGAAAAAAAAAAACGTTTCGCCCCATATGACCGGAATCAGGCGGTGTGAGCCTCATGGAGTTATGTTACCACCAAAGGAGGGAAACACGGTGAAACAGGACTGGGGCCTAATAAATGGGGGGCGTGAGAGAGGATCAGGGGTCTGCTAAAGACAGAAAATAAATTGTCAGCGAGATCTGATCAGTTTACTGTGGGTCTACATGTGAGGACTGAGATGTTTTGGAAACTACCTACAACACTGTGACCGCAGCCCGACCGGCAGTGACTGCTCACTAATGTCACACCGAGCTTCATCATTATAGAAATGAACATTCAGCCCAAACTTCTAGAACAGTTTTATTAAAATAAGTATATCAATAAAAAAAAAAAAAAAAAAAAGAGAAATATATTTATACAGTTTTATTTTTATAGAGAACATTGATTCCATGCTGTACATGGGAACGGGTCACACCCAAAATACAGATATATATACAGTGAATAAACCAATCCTGACAGACGGGTACAGAGGGGAGCGGACCCTGCTCTCGGGGGCTACAGTCTACAGGGTAAAGGGGAGGAGACAGAAGGTCGGGGATACAAATATATAACACTGACAGACGGGTACAGAGGGGCGCAGACCCTGCTCTCGGGGGGGGTTACAGTCTACAGGGTAATTAGGGAGGGGGAGACAGAAGGTCGGGGATACAAATATACACTGTAACAATCAACTTTACAAATTAATACGTAGAATAAAGCCATGTTGGACATTGGCAACAATGAAAGAAAAAAAATCTTTTGTATCGGAGTCCCGTGCGTTTTAGGTGTAAAAATTGTATTTCTCCATTTACCATAAAAATCCTCTTGTTGAATACATTGGAGGACACAGGAGGTGTGATGTGCATTAGACCACACTGTTCTCTCAGTCTCTAAGGTGGGACGACGGGGGGGGGGCAATTACACCCAGATGCCAGTAGTCACAAACTGTGTTAGAAAACAAAGGGAGATTAATAGCACACCCTCCCACAAAGTGCAACACGGCCCCCTTCCCAGCACGAGCCCCCCCACGTGCAGCCTCCCTCCCCCTGCAAGCTCGGCCCCCACGTGCAGCCTCTTTCCCCCTGCAAGCTCCACCCCCAACGTGCAGCCTCCCCCCCCCCAACGTGCAGCCTCTCTCCCCCTGCAAGCTCCCCCCCCCCCAACGTGCAGCCTCTTTCCCCCTGCAAGCTCCCCCCCCCCAACGTGCAGCCTCTCTCCCCCTGCAAGCTCCCCCCCCAACGTGCAGCCTCTCTCCACCTGCAAACTCCACCCCCCCCAACGTGCAGCCTCTTCCCCCTGCAAGCTCCCCCCCCCCCCAACGTGCAGCCTCTTCCCCCCTGCAAGCTCCCCCCCAACATGCAGCCTCTTCCCCCCTGCAAGCTCCCCCCCCCAACGTGCAGCCTCTCTCCCCCTGCATCCTCCCCCCCAACATGCAGCCTCTCTCCCCCTGCATCCTCCCCCCCAACATGCAGCCTCTTTCCCCCTGCAAGCTCCCCCCCCCCCAACGTGCAGCCTTTTCCCCCCTGCAAGCTCCCCCCCCCAACGTGCAGCCTCTTCCCCCCTGCAAGCTCCCCCCCCAACGTGCAGCCTCTCTCCCCCTGCATCCTCCCCCCCAACATGCAGCCTCTCTCCCCCCTGCATCCTCCCCCCCCAACATGCAGCCTCTTTCCCCCTGCAAGCTCCCCCCCCAACGTGCAGCCTCTTCCCCCCTGCAAGCTCCCCCCCCAACATGCAGCCTCTTCCCCCCTGCAAGCAAGCTCCCCCCCACAACGTGCAGCCTCTCTCCCCCTGCATCCTCCCCCCCCAACATGCAGCCTCTCCCCCCCACCCAACGTGCAGCCTCTCTCCCTGCGAGCCCCACCCAACACACACACGGCCCCCACACACACGGCCCCACACGCACACACACACGGCCCCACACGCACACACACACGGCCCCACACGCACACACACACGGCCCCACACGCACACACACACGGCCCCACACGCACACACACACGGCCCCACACGCACACACACACACGGCCCCACACGCACACACACACGGCCCCACACGCACACACACACGGCCCCACACACACACACACGGCCCCACACACACACACACACACGGCCCCACACACACACACACACACGGCCCCACACACACACACACACACGGCCCCACACACACACACACACACACGGCCCCACACACACACACACACACACGGCCCCACACACACACACACACGGCCCCACACACACACACACACGGCCCCACACACACACGGCCCCACACACACACGGCCCCACACACACACGGCCCACACACACACACACACACGGCCCCACACACACACACACACACGGCCCCACACACACACACACACACACACACACGGCCCCACACACACACACACACACACGGCCCCACACACACACACACACACACGGCCCCACACACACACACACACACACGGCCCCACACACACACACACACACACACGGCCCCACACACACACACGGCCCCACACACACACACACACGGCCCCACACACACACACACACACGGCCCCACACACACACACACACGGCCCCACACACACACACACGGCCCCACACACACACACACACACACGGCCCCACACACACACACACACACGGCCCCCCACACACACACACACACACACGGCCCCACACACACGGCCCCACACACACACACACGGCCCCACACACACACACACACACGGCCCCACACACACACACACACACACACACACACAGGGCCCCCCTTTGCCCCCACCAAAACGTGCAGCGTCACCCCCTGCCCAGTGCGCCCCCAAGAGAGAGACTGCACGTCGGGGGGGGGGGGCTCGCAGGGAGAGAGAGGCTGCACGTCGGGGGGGGGGGGGGGGCTCGCAGGGAGAGAGAGGCTGCACGTCGGGGGGGTGGCTCGCAGGGAGAGAGAGGCTGCACGTCGGGGGGGTGGCTCGCAGGGAGAGAGAGGCTGCACGTCGGGGGGGTGGCTCGCAGGGAGAGAGAGGCTGCACGTCGGGGGGGTGGCTCGCAGGGAGAGAGAGGCTGCACGTCGGGGGGGTGGCTCGCAGGGAGAGAGAGGGCTGCACGTCGGGGGGGTGGCTCGCAGGGAGAGAGAGGCTGCACGTCGGGGGGGTGGCTCGCAGGGAGAGAGAGGCTGCACGTCGGGGGGGGTGGCTCGCAGGGAGAGAGAGGCTGCACGTCGGGGGGGTGGCTCGCAGGGAGAGAGAGGCTGCACGTCGGCGGGGGTGGCTCGCAGGAGAGAGAGAGGCTGCACGTCGGGGGGGTGGCTCGCAGGGAGAGAGAGGCTGCACGTCGGGGGGGTGGCTCGCAGGGAGAGAGAGGCTGCACGTCGGGGGGGTGGCTCGCAGGGAGAGAGAGGCTGCACGTCGGGGGGGTGGCTCGCAGGGAGAGAGAGGCTGCACGTCGGGGGGTGGCTCGCAGGGAGAGAGAGGCTGCACGTCGGGGGGGTGGCTCGCAGGGAGAGAGAGGCTGCACGTCGGGGGGGTGGCTCGCAGGGAGAGAGAGGCTGCACGTCGGGGGGGTGGCTCGCAGGGAGAGAGAGGCTGCACGTCGGGGGGGGTGGCTCGCAGGGAGAGAGAGGCTGCACGTCGGGGGGGTGGCTCGCAGGGAGAGAGAGGCTGCACGTCGGGGGGGTGGCTCGCAGGGAGAGAGAGGCTGCACGTCGGGGGGGGTGGCTCGCAGGGAGAGAGAGGGCTGCACGTCGGGGGGGTGGCTCGCAGGGAGAGAGAGGCTGCACGTCGGGGGGGGTGGCTCGCAGGGAGAGAGAGGCTGCACGTCGGGGGGGGGGCTCGCAGGGAGAGAGGCCCCGCGAGAGCCCCCACAACACGCACCCACTGCCCCGCGAGAGCCCCCACAACACGCACCACTGCCCCGCGAGAGCCCCCACAACACGCACCACTGCCCCGCGAGAGCCCCCACAACACGCACCACTGCCCCGCGAGAGCCCCCACAACACGCACCACTGCCCCGCGAGAGCCCCAACACGCACCACTGCCCCGCGAGAGCCCCCACAACACGCACCACTGCCCCGCGAGAGCCCCCACAACACGCACCACTGCCCCGCGAGAGCCCCCACAACACGCACCACTGCCCCGCGAGAGCCCCCACAACAACGCACCCACTGCCCCGCGAGAGCGCACAACAACACGCACCAATGCCCCGCGAGAGCGCACAACAACACGCACCAATGCCCCGCGAGAGCGCACAACAACAAGCACCACTGCCCCGCGAGAGCCCACAACAACAAGCACCACTGCCCCGCGAGAGCCCACAACAACAAGCACCACTGCCCCGCGAGAGCCCACAACAACAAGCACCTCTGCCCCGCGAGAGCCCACAACAACAAGCACCACTGCCCCGCGAGAGCCCACAACAACAAGCACCACTGCCCCGCGAGAGCCCACAACAACAAGCACCACTGCCCCGCGAGAGCCCACAACACAAGCACCACTGCCCAGCGAGAGCCCACAACAACAAGCACCACTGCCCAGCGAGAACCCCCCAAACGTGCAGCGTCGCCCTCCGCGAGCCCCCCCCCCTTAAACATGCAGCGTCACCCCCTGGCCACTGCGATTCCCCCAAACATGCAGCGTCACCCCCTAGCCACTGCGAGCCCCCCAAACATGCAGCGTCACCCCCTGGCCACTGCGAGCCCCCCAAACGTGCAGCGTCACCCCCTGGCCACTGCGAGCCCACCAAACGTTCAGCGTCACCCCCTGGCCACTGCGAGCCCACCAAACATGCAGCGTCACCCCCTGGCCACTGCGAGCCCCCCAAGCGTGCAGCGTCACCCCCTGGCCACTGCGAGCCCCCCAAGCGTGCAGCGTCGCACCGCGGCCAGTGCGAGCCACCCCAAACGTGCAGCGTCATCCCCCCGGCCAGTGCGAGCCCCCCCCAAAACGTACAGCGTCATCCCCCCCGGCCAGTGCGAGCCCCCCCAAAACGTGCAGCATCATCCCCCCGGCCAGTGCGAGCCCCCCCAAACGTGCAGCGTCGCACCGCAGCCAGTGCGATCCCCCCCAAACGTGCAGCGTCGCACCGCGGCCAGTGCGAGCCCCCCCCAAACGTGCAGCATCGCCCCCCGGCCAGTGCGAGCCCCCCCAAACGTGCAGCATCGCCCCCCGGCCAGTGCGAGCTCCCCAAACGTGCAGCGTCACCAACCCGGCCAGTGCCATCCCCCCAAACGTGCAGCGTCGCCCCCGGCCAGTGCGAGCCCCCCCAAACGTGCAGCGTCGCACCGAGGCCAGTGCGATCCCCCCCAAACGTGCAGCGTCGCACCGCGGCCAGTGCGAGCCCCCCCAAACGTGCAGCATCGCCCCCCCCGGCCAGTGCGAGCCCCCCCCAAACGTGCAGCATCGCCCCCCCGGCCAGTGCGAGCCCCCCCAAACGTGCAGCGTCACCAACCCAGCCAGTGCCATCCCCCCAAACGTGCAGCGTCGCCCCCCGGCCAGTGCGAGCCCCCCCAAACGTGCAGCGTCGCACCGCGGCCAGTGCGATCCCCCCCCAAACGTGCAGCGTCGCACCGCGGCCAGTGCGAGCCCCCCCAAACGTGCAGCATCGCCCCCCGGCCAGTGCGAGCCCCCCCAAACGTGCAGCATCGCCCCCCGGCCAGTGCGAGCCCCCCCAAACGTGCAGCGTCACCAACCCAGCCAGTGCCATCCCCCCAAACGTGCAGCGTCGCCCCCCGGCCAGTGCGAGCCACCCCAAACGTGCAGCGTCGCCCCCGGCCAGTGCCATCCCCCCCCAAACGTGCAGCGTCGCACCCCGGCCAGTGCAAGCCCCCCCCAAACGTACAGTATCATCCCCTGCTTCGTGTAACCCCCCATAAGACACTTACCTTATTGAAGCCTGAGACATACACGAGCTGCAGCCCCCAACACAGACAGGAGACACTGCTCTGTGCCCCCAACATCCAGGCTGAGACCCCAGAGCTATAACTAATGAGGAAAAGCTGAATATTCTCCACCTCAGGGTCAGGATCCTCCGCTCTGCACAGAGGAGTCCAAGCACTGCCGCTTCCCGCCCACAGATCTGCACGGCACTGAGGAGGCCCCGCCCCTTCCGGTGACATCATGATTTCATGAAATCACTCCTCCCCTCAAAAAATCAACTCCGATCTAGCCTCTACCATATATCTAGTGTGCGGCTCTGCAGGTGGAGGTAGGTGCAGGGTATTATATATCTAGTGTGCGGCTCTGCAGGAGGAGGTAGGTGCAGGGTATTATATATCTAGTGTGCGGCTCTGCAGGTGGAGGTAGGTGCAGGGTATTATATATCTAGTGTGCGGCTCTGCAGGTGGAGGTAGGTGCAGGGTATTATATATCTAGTGTGCGGCTCTGCAGGTGGAGGTAGGTGCAGGGTATTATATATCTAGTGTGCGGCTCTGCAGGTGGAGGTAGGTGCAGGGTATTATATATCTAGTGTGCGGCTCTGCAGGTGGAGGTAGGTGCAGGGTATTATATATCTAGTGTGCGGCTCTGCAGGTGGAGGTAGTGCAGGGTATTATATATCTAGTGTGCGGCTCTGCAGGTGGAGGTAGGTGCAGGGTATTATATATCTAGTGTGCGGCTCTGCAGGTGGAGTAGGTGCAGGGTATTATATATCTAGTGTGCGGCTCTGCAGGAGGAGGTAGGTGCAGGGTATTATATATCTAGTGTGCGGCTCTGCAGGTGGAGGTAGGTGCAGGGTATTATATATCTAGTGTGCGGCTCTGCAGGTGGAGGTAGGTGCAGGGTATTATATATCTAGTGTGCGGCTCTGCAGGTGGAGGTAGGTGCAGGGTATTATATATCTAGTGTGCGGCTCTGCAGGTGGAGGTAGGTGCAGGGTATTATATATCTAGTGGCGGCTCTGCAGGTGGAGGTAGGTGCAGGGTATATATATCTAGTGTGCGGCTCTGCAGGAGGAGGTAGGTGCAGGGTATTATATATCTAGTGTGCGGCTCTGCAGGTGGAGGTAGGTGCAGGTATTATATATCTAGTGTGCGGCTCTGCAGGTGGAGGTAGGTGCAGGGTATTATATATCTAGTGTGCGGCTCTGCAGGTGGAGGTAGGTGCAGGGTATTATATATCTAGTGTGCGGCTCTGCAGGTGGAGGTAGGTGCAGGGTATTATATATCTAGTGTGCGGCTCTGCAGGTGGAGGTAGGTGCAGGGTATTATACATCTAGTGTGCGGCTCTGCAGGTGGAGGTAGGTGCAGGGTATTATACATCTAGTGTGCGGCTCTGCAGGTGGAGGTAGGTGCAGGGTATTATATATCTAGTGTGCGGCTCTGCAGGTGGAGGTAGGTGCAGGGTATTATATATCTAGTGTGCGGCTCTGCAGGTGGAGGTAGGTGCAGGGTATTATATATCTAGTGTGCGGCTCTGCAGGTGGAGGTAGGTGCAGGGTATTATATATCTAGTGTGCGGCTCTGCAGGTGGAGGTAGGTGCAGGGTATTATATATCTAGTGTGCGGCTCTGCAGGTGGAGGTAGGTGCAGGGTATTATATATCTAGTGTGCGGCTCTGCAGGTGGAGGTAGGTGCAGGGTATTATATATCTAGTGTGCGGCTCTGCAGGTGGAGGTAGGTGCAGGGTATTATATATCTAGTGTGCGGCTCTGCAGGTGGAGGTAGGTGCAGGGTATTATATATCTAGTGTGCGGCTCTGCAGGTGGAGGTAGGTGCAGGGTATTATATATCCGGTGTGCGGCTCTGCAGGTGGAGGTAGGTGCAGGGTATTATATATCTAGTGTGCGGCTCTGCAGGTGGAGGTAGGTGCAGGGTATTATATATCTAGTGTGCGGCTCTGCAGGTGGAGGTAGGTGCAGGGTATTATATATCTAGTGTGCGGCTCTGCAGGTGGAGGTAGGTGCAGGGTATTATATATCTAGTGTGCGGCTCTGCAGGTGGAGGTAGGTGCAGGGTATTATATATCTAGTGTGCGGCTCTGCAAAAAAAGGAAAATTAATCCCTTAAAAATTAAGCAAATACAGCAAAAAGAGGCAGCGGATCTAAAACTGCCCGGGCCAAGGATCTTATGCACTAGCAGGATGCAGCAAGACCCCAATAAATGGAGGCATCACAGGGGCAGGAGGAGCAAATCACTCACACACTCCCCAACACATGGGGCAATTGCTGGATGATAAGATTGCACACTTATGGCTTGAATAGGGCGTCGTTCACACATGTAGGTGCACAGTATCTGGTAACAGCCTATTAGTTATGCCCATATTTCTTGATCAGGTGGGCTGCCCAGTACTATATATGTGCACCAGACAGCACGGACTCCAATATGCAAGGCCTAACAAAAAGAGGCCTGGCTGCATCCTGTATATGATATCATGTGCAGAAAAATATAGAAATATATGAGGTATTGGTTGGGATTCTGGCCAGAATACGGGCGCCCACAATCCACGTCACGGGTCCTCATGCTTGTGAGTCCCTACACTAATATATGTGTGTAACAACAAAAAGAGGAATAATAATCCTCCAAAAATTCCTCTTTTTACTGTTTTATATATATATCTAATAAAGCTTAGTGTGTGTGTGTATATGTCCGGGATTGGCATCTGCACCGTTGCAGCTACAGCCACAAAATTTTGTACATTCACACTTCTGGACCCCGAGAGCGTCATTGGCTATGTTGTGAGGCAAAATTTTAACCCCGCGCATTCCAATTTACCAATCAATTTTGCCCCTATCTACGTAATGGGGAAAAAGTGAAACGAAAAGTGTTGGGGGCAATTTGACAGCTGCCAGATGTGAACAAGGGGGACTTAAAGAATGAGCGCGATGGCGCCAAAGTATATACCGTACAGTTGCTAAGGTGGGGCCCCGACATAGGATACTCACCACACTCTGGGATATGAACACACACACAAAATGCGCCACACACTACCACGTGCTTGAACACTTATACCACCCTCAGCACACATCTCACCACACATACACCAACCTCGCAACATAATCAAAATTTCAAAAATAAAAATCTGATTAATAAGCAGCCAAACTACAAGAGCAACAAATGTACCACATAGGAAATACGGCAGCTGTCAGTCACATGACCTGTCTATATGTGTATGTTTGAGCTAATATATACTGTCAGGGGGGAGGGCTTTCTGTTGCCTGGGGATTTATCAGGCTGCCAATAGCAACCAATCAGAGCTCAGATTCTATTTTGCTACAGTTAATTAATCTGACCTCTGATTGGTTAATATAGGCAACAAAGGACATTCTCATTATAACAAAGCTTGTGTGAGGTAATAGGATGTCAGTTAGGGAGTGTTGGTGTAAAGGTTACAAGTGAAAAGGTTTTGGTACCGTGTTAGCCAGTTGAAAAATTATTGAATGTTCTCAGTGAGAGGAACAAAATTATAATCTTGTGATACCTTTTAATGGCTAATTAAATAAAATAAAGTGATGTTACAAAGCAAGCTTTCAAGACATCTCCGCTCCCTTCATCAGGCATGGTAAAGGTGGAAAGGCTGATGTCAGTCACATTACCTCTTTGTGAGAGGATATAGAAACTGTCAGTTAGGCCCGTTTCACACGTCAGTGAAAAACAATGACGTTTTTCACTGGCGTGTAAAACACGCACATGTCCCTACATGTGCCGTGAATTACGGCACACGTGGGTTGTCTAAGTGCAATCTGGGCTCCGTTCTCCGTGGCCCGTGATTGCACTTAGAGATTAACTCACCTGCGCCCGCTCCCGCTCTCCATGGTGCTGAACGCTCCCGCGGTGCAGCATCCGGCCGGCGCTGACCCCCACAACAGCTGCTTCTGGGTCGGCTGTGTCGTGCATCATGAATATGCGCGACAGTAATGAGCCGGCTCAGAAGCAGCAGGCAGAACAGGCTGCAGAGGACATCACTGGACGCCGGGTGAGTAAAAATGATTTTTATTTTAAAAGCACGTTTTTTTTCTGGCACGTGTTTCACGGATCACACCACTGCGTGGTCCGTGGGACATCAGTGATGCCAGAAAAAAATGGACATGTCTCCGTGCAGCAATCACGCACACGCGGGTACGCTGCACGGAGACACGTGCAGTGACAAATCACTGACGTGTGAGCAGACCCATTCATTATAATGGGTCTGCGTATGTCAGTGATTCTGGTACGTTTAAAAAAAAGCACAAACGTACCAGAATCACTGGCGTGTGAAACAGGCCTTACAGGCTATTAAGACCGAGAAACAAGGCTGACACAGATGAGAACAGCAGCTGCTTCCTCAAGAGCCAATGAACTTTCTGAGGAGAGGGAAGCGAGGCTTGCATACAAGAGAACAGGAGCTGCTTCCTCAAGGGCCAATGAACTTTCTGGGGAGAGGAAGCGAGGCTTGCAGACAAGAAAACAAGAACTGCTTCCTCAAGAGCCAATGAACTTTCTGAGGAGAGGGAAGCGAGGCTTGCAGATAAGAGAAGAAGAGCTGCTTTCTCAAGGGCCAATGAACTTGCTGAGGAGAGGGAAGAGAGGCTTGCAGACATGAAAACAAGAGCTGCTTCCTCGAGGGCCAATGAACTTTCTGAGGAGAGGGAAGCAAGGCTTACAGACATGAAAACAAAAGCTGCTTCCTTGAGGGCCAATGAACTTTCTGAGGAAAGGGAAGCGAGGCTTGCAGACATGAAAACAAGAGCTGCCTCCTCACGGGCCACGGGCTGGAGGTGTGATGGTGTGGGGGTGCTTTGCTGGTGACACTGTTGGGGATTTATTCAAAATTGAAGGCATACTGAACAGCATGGCTACCACAGCATCTTGCAGCGGCGTGCTATTCCATCCAGTTTGCGTTTAGTTGGATCATTTATTTTTCAACAGGACAATGACCCCAAACACACCTCCAGGCTGTGTAAGGGCTATTTGACTAAGAAGGAAGTGATGGGGGGCTACACCAGATGACCTGGTCGCCACAGTCACCAGACCTGAACCCAATCGAGATGGTTTGGCGTGAGCTGGACCGCAGAGTGAAGGCAAAAGGGCCAACAAGTGCTAAGCATTTCTGGGAACTCCTTCAAGACTGTTGGAAAACCATTTCCGGTGACTACCTCTTGAAGCTCATCAAGAGAATGCCAAGAGTGTGCAAAGTAGTAATGAAAGCAAAAGGTGGCTACTTTGAAGAACCTAGAATATAAGACAGATTTTCAGTTGTTTTACACTTTTTTAAGTATTTCATTCCACATGTGTTAATTCATAGTTTTGATGCCTTCAATGTGAATCTACAATTTTCAGAGTCCTGAAAATAAAGAAAACTCTTTGAATGAGAAGGTGTGTCCAAACATTTGGTCTGTAATATATGTATGTGTGTGTAGGGACCCACAAGCATGAGGACCCGTGACGTGGATTGTGGGCGCCCGTATTCTGGCCAGAATACCAACCAATACCTCATATATTTCTATATTTTTCTGCACATAATATCATATACAGGATGCAGCCAGGCCTCTTTTTGTTAGGCCTTGCATATTGGAGTCCGTGCTGTCTGGTGCACATATATATCGTACTGGGCAGCCCACCTGATCAAGAAATATGGGCATAACTAATAGGCTGTTACCAGATACTGTGCACCTACATGTGTGAACGACGCCCTATTCAAGCCATAAGTGTGCAATTTTTTCATCCAGCAATTGCCCCCTCCATGTGTTGGAAGTGTGTGAGTGATTTGCTCCTCCTGCACCTGTGATGCCTCCATTTATTGGGGGTCTTGCTGCACCCTGCTAGTTCATTAGTTCCTTGGCCCGGGCAGTTTTACACACTATTATCACCATCACGCTCTCTATAGACTTTCCTCACACTCGCGGTCAGTGTTGGCCTCGGACGGCAGAGACCCTCCTGTAACACTGACTCTGGGGCAGCTGCTCCGCTCCGGACAGATGTTACCTTTCCCTCAGTCACATATTTCCCGCTTTTTCTATATGATAATACAGTGTTTGTCACTTTACATTGCGCATTTATTACTTTTCTGCCTCTATACTCACACGACGACTTATCTTTTTCCATTTTTTAACTATTTTTGAATGACTCTATTCACTTTACTGTTTATTGCGCTGAAAAGATTGATCAAAATTCCAGATTTGGTGAAGTTTTGGGGAAAAAAAACCCCAAACCCATTTCCGCCATCGATGTACTCACACTGACGAGCAAAAGGATAACAATGTTTTGCACTTTGACTTTCAGGCTCCATATCTCACCATCCACTACAGCTTCCAGCTGAAAATGACGACCTACAATCATCTTGGCTATATCCTACATAAATGTGACTTGCAGCTATTTAGCGTATGATTAGTTATGCAGATTGTTGTCATGTCACTGCATTGTTAACATTTTGCTTCTAAAAATCAAAATGTAAATTTGTATTATTTTGTGAATATTTTGTAAATCCACCTTTTGGCTTTCACCTCTCCTGAATCCTTCTGGGCTCTCTATCAGATTGACGTACTGTATGT